>NC_084626.1:37853358-37905858 GCF_033978795.1 Nerophis ophidion
GTTTTCTTTGTTTAAAAATGAAGCAAGCACATTCTAAAAATGTACAAATCATAATGGGGTTTTTTTTACACTTACATGTTGCGGTGTGTATCTCATCTGTCGTTATTTAAACATTCTGAATAAATGATGTAATAATGTTCATTAGTCAAATAGGTGGGATTGAGTCCGTCAGAATTTTTAAATGCTCCCATCGGTGTTCATTTTTAATCTATCAGAAAATAAAGTGTATAATATCAAAATAAAATTCCAGGATGTTAATCATGTAATTTACTCATTTAACCCCATCTGCAACAAAACTTGTGAATTTGGACTCATTTCATTAACTACACATTAAGTTTGTAGGGGATATATGTTATTTCAGCATATCTATGTGCGCCTTGTAAATGTGTCCCCAGTCATAAGTACAACACAAAATATACAGATGATCAAAAGCATTTTTTACAGGGTAGAAATGTCACAGGTTACATTACCAACAAAATATTTGACAATGAAGGCATGAACGTAACAATCCACATTTTGTATCATTGGTTTCTCTAATAAGAAGCGGAAGTATGTCGTCTCCCAACACGGAAGTGTTGCCCCTACCCTAAAACGGTACATAGCTCCGCCCCCTCTGAAGTCATGCGCGCATACGCGGCATGGTATACATAGAATTGCTATTGCAACATCAAGTAGACACATTTAGAACGGCAGTTTCTTTCATTCCAAAAAGTCAGCTCATTTTTATACTTAGTAAATTCACCTTGTAGGCCGGATAAAACCTGTTTGCGGGCCTGAACCCGTCTGCGGGCTGTACGTTTGACATCACTGGCTTAGACAGTTGCATTGCGTTTGAGTGCGGTTGGGACAAATTCAATGGGTTGATGATTGGCTAAAATGTGTGAGGAAGGTTTGCATAGTACGCGGGGTTTGTTTGAATTTGTGTTAGTTGAATCCTTTAGGAACCAGTTATCATCATTAAACAGCCCTCTGGGGGCTTCTGTAACAACCGCGTGGCCAACGGTGAAAATGAGCTTGACACCACTGGTATGGAGTATTGTTAAGGCTTTAAACAGTCTCTTTAGACTTAGACTTAGACTTCTTTTTTATTGTCATTAAAAATTTGAACTTTACAGCACGGATAAGAACGGAATTTCGTTTCATAAGCTCAAGGTAGCGCAGGATAAAAAAAGCAGTAAGGTGCATATATAATTAAATGAATATATATAAATAATATATAAATATATATATATATATATAATAAATAAATATATATAAATATGTCTAAATAAATAAATATATTACTGTAAAGATAAATATATCGCACTTTTTCACATGGATGTATGTTATATTGTCTTTTATTCCAGCGAGTTAATCCATTTTGGGGGGAATTGAGGGGATGATTTAATTATGATGCGTTCAAGAGTCTTACGGCCTGAGGGAAGTTTAGCGTACCCATATGTAAAACCCCTTTTGCACACTCAGCCTTTTCATCTAAAGCGATAAAGGAATGGAACGACCTCACAACAAACTTGAAAAGTCTAACCGATTACTCTTTATTCACAGTTGAACTTAAAAAGTGGCTTTGGAGCAATCAAAGCTGCTCACACGGTCACTGACATGTCGACTTAATGTTTATTATATTTAGGCATGTTACAATTGTGTTGTAAGCTATGAGAAATGTCTGTTAAAATCATGGTTATTTTTTACAAATGATGACAGATGTGAACAAGAGCATGTATTGATGATGTGTGATGATGTAAATGAGGTATAGTTGTAATGAATAAGTATGTGTCCATGAAAGGGCATTTTATGACTTTTCTTAATTTTCTTACATGCTATAGTATAAATTTATTGTTATAATTGTATTGCACGTTTTTGTATATCTTTAATTTTGGTAACCAGGGACTGCAGATGTAAATTGGCCATTTAGATATAATCTGGTGCAGAACATAACTGTTTTAGAGCTGAATGTCTTCGTGCATTGTCCCTTCAAATAAAGACTAAACTAAACAACGCAGAGGATTTTTTATTTATTTATTTTTTTTAGCTGATACCTGAAACTGTACAAAAAACAGAAGGACAAACTTTTAGCCCCTTTTTTTGTTTAAAACTGAATCCTACAAAAAGTGGGACATATAAACACAGAGATACCACTGTAACTATATTTAGATTGTTTATGGTATTAGAAACACTTCTCATTGGGATGCCTGAGGATGTTTAAAGTCCTACTGAAACCCACTACTACCCACCACGCAGTCTGATAGTTTATACATCAATGATGAAATATTAACATTGCAACACATGCCAATACGGCCTTTTTAGTTTACTAAATTGCAATTTTAAATTTCCCGGGAGTTTCGTCTTGAAAACGTCATGTAATGATGGCGTGTACGCAAGACGTCACAGGTTTTAAGGAAATATTAGCGCTGCGAACACACACAGCTAAAAGTCGTCTGCTTTAACCGCATAATTACACAGTATTTTGGAGATCTGTGTTGCTGAATCTTTTGCAATTTGTTCAATTAATATTGTAGAAGTCAAAGTAGAAAGATGGAGTTGGGAAGCTTTAGCCTTTAGCCAAACAAACACACGGTGATTCCGTGTTTAAAATTCCTGGAGGTGAAACTTTACTATGGATCAGAGCACGGTCAAGCGAACATGAATCACGACGGAATGTCGACCAGCAGGTTTTGGTGAGAAAATTGTGGTAAAAAGTCGAGCTTGTGCCGTCCATAGCTGCCGTCGACTCCCCTGAGACGCTGCGCGTCAACACACCCGTGGACACACCTCCAATTATCAGGTACTATTAAACTCACTAAAACACTAGCAACACAATAGAAAGATAAGGGATTTCCCAGAATTATCCTAGTAAATGTGTCTAAAAACATCGGAATCCGTCCTAATGCAATCGCGTTTTTTTTCTTCCTAGTAAGTCGCTATCAATATCCTCAAACACAAATCTTTCATCCTCGCTCAAATTAATGGGGAAATTGTCGTTTTCTCGGTCCGAATAGCACTTTTTGTTGGAGGCTCCCATTAAAATCAATGTGAATATGTGAGGAGCCATCAACATGCGACGTCATCGTCTGCGATTCCGGTAGCGGCAGGGCTTTTCTCTTAGCACCAAAAGTTGCGAACTTTATCGTGGATGTTCTCTACTAAATCCTTTCAGCAAAAATATGGCAGTATCGCAAAATGATCAAGTATGACACATAGAATGGACCTGCTATCCCTGTTTAAATAATAAAAATCTCATATCAGTAGGCCTTTAATAACTACAATAATAAACATTTTGTTAAACTATTACCCCATACAGTTGGTAATGTCGCTTTGGAATAATTTTTGGGAAATACTAAACCAAACCAACAGTGTGTGGTATTTCTGCTCAGCTTCTCCACCTGAAGAGCAACAAATACCTGACAGTAAACAAACGTTTGCCAGCCCTCTTGGAGAAGAACGCGATGAGGGTGATGCTGGACACTGCCGGGAATGAGGGCTCCTGGTTCTACATCCAGCCCTTCTACAAGCTGCGATCCATTGGGGACAGCGTAAGTCAGCCCATTTACGTTTGCAGGAAAACCTCATAATGAGTCGCGAGTAGCCTATTGGTAGTTTGTCAATTGAATACATTTTGTGTTTTCTTTCAGATTGCAAAACAATTACTAGGTCTGAGTTGACTATAGAAGAAAAAAATATATTGAGCATGAGCCAAAGTGATCAAAATGTATTCTTTGGGCAAGTCCAATGGAAGTCAATACATGTAGATGTCTCATGTCAAGCTTATGAATCAGTGCAGCCCTAAAGATAAAAGTACAAGACTGTGTGATAGACAGATGTCCTGTTTCCTTTCACCCCTGTTTTCCCATTTCCTGTCCTGCACTGCCAGATAAAGACACTAATGACCAAATTATAAAATACAATATCTGTTGCTAAAATGTCATCTCATATAATACACATTTTTATATAAAGACTGCAGATTGTGACATTCCAGGCATATTAGAGGTGTAAGATTCAGATTCAGAAGTACTTGCTTCGTACTAGTACTTAGTAATGGTATGCAATGAACACGGTTCGCTATGTTCCTCGGTTTTAAGGTCAGAATTCGGTTTATTTTGGGTACAGTAAAGGAGCAAATTGCAAAATGTAAAACTGCTTAGCTTTTGTGTTAGCAGCTATCCTTTTCAAAATTAAACATAAAAAATGTTAGCAGGTAATTAACATAATTGTCCGGTAAGTGTGAAATTCCAAACTACATACATAAGAAATGATAACTTTTAAAACTTTTTTCTAGGATTGCAATAATTTGTACAGTGTTAATGGTAGTTTTATTTTTAGTAAATTAAATGTATTTATTGGCTTAATACCTTAATAATAGCTTGTAACCCGATTACCCATCTACGCTTCTGTACAGAATAAGTTGGTCACGAATATTTGTACAGTTACACCACTATTGTTTAAAATAGTATATTTTTTAAAACCTGTCTTATGTTGCATTTGTAAACTGGGGGGCATTTTGCGTGAAAAAGCACATTAAAATGTAAATTATTGAATGACAAGGCGCTTCGTTTAATATTTTACCCCAAATGTATTCCTGGCCACGTCATGCTCCGTCACTGATTAAAACATGAGGGATGTCATTAGTACTTGCTTTACTAACCAGAACGACTTGCATTCAAACTCTGGCCATAGCTGAGTATTTGGTATTTGGTTGAATCGGTTGAGAAATGTGGCAATTGTGCAAGTTCGAAAAATGGCCCATTCGTTTTTAATGGGCAAAATTACCTGGGAAACCGGTAATTCTCGGTAATCTGAGATTTATTTTGAATTTTTATGGGAGCTCACGATTCCCGATCGAGCCAAACGTTTTGTTACGTGAACAGTTCCAATCGGACAAAAACTGTAGGCTGTGGAGTACGCAACGTTTTGCGGCGGAATAATAATAAAAATATTATTTTTGGTGTAGAATCTTATATGTGTGAATGCTTTGGCAATCACACAATTATATTTGCTTGCATATTAAAACTACAATATAAGCAATCCGATACAAGCAGTCCTGCAGTGTGGTTACTTGTACAAAGCTGGATAGCCAGCTAACATTTAATTGACTTTCATTAAGCACACTTGTTTGTCTTTTCTTCTATTATGATGAAGTCATTTACAAAAGGTAAACATGGTAGGCCATACAATAGGGAACTAAGAGCTAACAGCTACACGACAACTAAGCACGCAATAACACACAAGCTTAATTGAACAATTTTGCAGTCTCAAACATGACATTTGTCAATATAAACAAGTATCAAATATTTGTAGTTGCATATTACTTACAGATACAAAGTTGCCAAGGCAGAAGAGTAATTGAAAGTGTGTAAAAAAAAAAAGATTTTCGAATGATGCACGATTCTTTCTTGTAATGATTCTTTATCGATTCAAATAGATCAAAATTGATTAAAAAAAATCTGTCCTGTCCAGCCTCTTAGGCAAATCATATTGTTGATGTAGATCCCCATATCTGCTGTACATATTTACTCTAGAAAAGAGATGTGTGAGATACTTTTCTTGTTGCATTATTTGTATTTGACTTTACTAAATGTCTAAGTAGATTTTTATTTTTATTTTTTAATAATTTATTTTGCCTGTAAGTCATATATACATTTAACAGAGCTGTTAACTATTTTATGGAGGAATGTTGTTTATCACCGAACTGGCACCCACTGTTTTTAAAAAGGAATTGATTTTGAATCGGAAATTGTTTTGAATCGAGAATAAATTCAGAATCAAATTGTTACACCCACGAATCGAATCAAATCAAATCGTGTGGTGCCTAAAGATTCACAACCCTTCAACAAACGTGTGTGCATCATTCAACTTACTGCATCTTGAGCGTAATTCAAAGGGTTTTTTGATTGAGTGAGACTTTTATTAGTAGATTGCACAGTACAGTACATATTCCGTACAATTGACCACTAAATGGTAACGCCCGAATAAGTTTTTCAATTTGTTTAAGTCGGGGGCCACGTTAATCAATTCATGGTAAATGGGTCATATTCTGTTTTTGTTTTTTTATACATTTAAAATACTTCCTTTTCTACATAGCACATAATGGTGGTGCTTTGGTAAACATTTTGCATGGACTGTTTTACAGACTGTCTTCAAGCTGTTTTCTGCTTATCTCCTCAGAATGCTCTGTTTTGTGGGCGATCCTATTAAGTTGCCAAAGCCCTCCTACAGGCCTGATTATTATCTCAATCCCACAGCTTGCTCATTGCTGCATGAAGTAGTTTGGTTTTGACCAATTGTATGTAAAACATTTCAATAAATCCCACATGGTCAGTGACACGTACACTTTACTTTGTTTTTTATGATAGGTGGTTATTGGCGACAAAGTTGTCTTGAACCCGGTGAACGCAGGCCAACCGCTCCACGCCAGCACACACCAGCTCGTGGACAACCCAGGATGCAACGAGGTCTGCCGGCACTGCTGCATATCATCTGCCGCCTTTTGATGTCTATGTGGGCGTGTTTGGTTGTGGAGAAAACTATTTTTAACTCATCGCTGCTGCTTGGTTATCATTCCGCTGACGGAAAACACGGCGGAGTCAGCAGCTGCCAGCTCACACTCTACACACATACTGTACACACCGTGTAACGATTTTGTTCTTGCAGCAACCGAGTGTTTCTACTCGGAGAACTCAAGAGTAACACCACACATGCTATTTAAAGAGAGTACTTCAGTATTTTCTTCTTATACAACGAATATAAATATTTCCTTTCTCTTTGTCTGGACTGTAGTTAAAAATATATAAAAGCACTTTATAGACAATCAAAACATTAAGTAACAGGGCAAAGGGTACAGTTTGACAAATGTAAACAAATACTTTATTTTTTGCATACAACACTATAATAATAGTTTTTTTTAAATACTGATAAATCTGTGCTGCAGATGTTTACCTTTTGTCACATTTAAGTTCACTTTTGTTTTTATTTTTCCAGGTGAATTCAGTCAACTGCAACACAAGCTGGAAGATTGTCTTGTTCATGAAATGGAGTGACAATCAGGAGATTGTCTTAAAAGGGGTTTGTTTAATGGCAACACCTTTTTAAATTGATTTTCATGACCACATTGTTTTCTAGTCACTGTAAGTACATATACATACAGCAGAAGTTCTCAATTGGTCTTACTTTGGGACCCGCCTTTGTGCATGATCTTAAAAGGGGACCTACGATGAATTTTGTCTTTTGTTAGAATGTTGGATACTTGTGTTAAAAATGGTAGAGCATAAATCATAAGGTTCATGTATTTTGGCCTAAGCCAGTATGGCTGGTGCATGTGTACGTTGGTTAACATCACTCACTCCCTGACAACGTTGGGAGCAGTGCTGGTTACCGGGTTGATCCATCCATCCATCCATTTTCTAATGCTTATTCCCTTCTGGGGTCACGGGTTGATAGCTGTTTTTTTTTTTTTAACTCTGTAGCTAGTATCCTCGTCTCTTATGCTGAACATGCAGGTTTGAGTCCAGTGCGTAACAGGAAAGCAGAGACTGAACTAAACGGGTTAAACTTGCACACACTTTTGGATGCCTTAGTTCTGGGAGATTTTGCAGTCTGGTTACGTAGAAAGAACACAGTGAGGTAGATGTATTTTTTGGGGGGACTTTAGGTCAATCTCTCGGCCAGAGGGTCCTCCTCTCTGTTTCGAGGTCACACAAAAAAGGGTAGGCTACATTATTATTTTCATCTAATTGAAACATGTGCATAATAACACAGACATCAGACTAGCAGTGACATAATTGCTGCTTAATGCAGCTTTTTATATGCCGTCTGAATCAATCAGCGAGTGTGCAGATGTACCTAATGTTGTGACTAGGTGAATCTATGTATTGTTTATGAAGTTTATTTTTGACTGTGTCTGGAAAAGTTAGCTGTGTCTTCAAGATGTATAAACAGTGTACATTTTAAAAATATAAATGATGATACTTTTGGAAACGGAGGGGCATAGTTTCATTTGCAATCTGGGAATGCCTCCAGAAATGAACATTTTATAAACAGACTCAAAAAATGGCTTATAAAAGTTACAATGGAGCAACATTTCAGCACATTTTTCACCGAAGCATATCCAATACATCTTCTCTATATAAGGGGTTTCTAAACTTTTTGATCTCAGGGCCCAACTTTTCCAACACAGAGGGTCACAGGGCCCACTCAAATATTAGCACTGAATAAATAATCTTACACTTGATTTCAATCATATTCAATAGTTATTTATAACCTACATTTAGTTAACAGGATAAACCTTGCCATATGATATGAAACCATGTGTTAATCACAAAGATTATTATCAAGGTTTAGGTCAGGCTGATTACAAAAATAAATACTAAATAAAAATATACAAAATAAGGGACTTAAAAACTATTGAAAAAAATGTACATACACTTATGCAATGCTAAAATAAATATATTATTACTTGGTCAGGCTGATTACAGAAATAAATACTAAAAAAAATATACAAAAACTATTGAAAAAAATGTACATACACTTATGCAATGATAAAATAAATATGTTATTACTAAATTGATAAAATGATGTATATGTTTCTTAAATAAACTGTCAGTAGCATTTAAGTGAATGAAAATAAATGAAAATACTGCTTCACTATTTTATTCATATTTTTTGTGCTTAAGAAACTTCTCTATAAATTTAGCTCCAGATTTCTTCTATTTGTTTGATATTGTCATTACTGCCACGAGTGGTGGAAAAGTTAATTACAACTGAGTACCACTGTAGCCCATAAGAACTACAGCTGAGAAATAAATATTTTTTGGTGGACCTCTATGGGGCACTTTTGGCCCAACAATGGGCCCTGGCCTTATGGGTAAGAAACACTGATCTTCATCACAGAGAACTGTTTCAAATGTAAATTGAAATCATCATAAATCCCCTTTAAGTCAAACCAGGCTATTTTTTTACAAATTGCATTTGTATTTTTTGCACAATATTGCACAAAAAGTCCTCAAATAAAGATAAAAGTATTTTGCAAAGTACAAGCCATAGAGAGGAACATGAAAATAGCATGTGATTGCTTTGCGTTTGGATTTTGCTCTATACACAAACTTGCCTTGCCCTACTGTAAAAGTGTACATTTGTATCATCTCTCTTGGGATGTAAGTTGTGTGTCGAAAAAGTCTGGTCGATCAACCAACAAATTTACAAAGAGATGCTGGAGCGTTTGCCATGTTTAGTGTGCGGGAAGAGGCAAGAGTTGTGTTAGGAAAACTTGTGGCCGCTTCACCGTGACAACACAGCTGTTCACTGTCGGACAGCAAAATGCTCAACAGAAAGACATGCAGTATGCCTCTCTGTGACTTTTGCAGTCTATATGTCTGCTGTTGACTCTTTGTGACACCCTAAGCCCACTGAAGACTATCCTCTGAATCACACAGCTGTTGTGAAATTTTGTCAATCGGCGAGTTCAAAAAGTAGTGAAACATACAACAGTTAAACATGATATTCTCTTGAGCTTTCTATTTATCTTGATTTATTATAGGTTCCCCCCTTGTCAGTTTATTAGGCTAGTATGGTCCAGTTTTGTTCTTACTCCTTAGTCATATTAGTTGTCATTAGTCGTATTCAGATGTTTGCCATCAAGATAGACTCTGTAATTACGTTTAAGTATAAGTCGTCACTAGTTTGCATGCTAGCAGAGTCCACCGTGTTTGTTTTATTTTCAATTTAAGTTCATAACTGTCTTGAGAGTAACACACTGTTGATCAATACCAGTACATTTTGTTCCAGGGTGATTACAAGCAAACTTTTTAATAAAAACACTGCTTTATGTTTCCAGGGCGATGTGGTACGCTTGTTTCACGCAGAGCAGGAAAAATTCCTCACATGTGACGATCACAGAAAAAAACAATATGTGTTTCTTCGCACAACTGGACGGCAGTCGGCTACCTCAGCAACCAGCAGCAAAGCCCTATGGGAGATCGAGGTGAGGGACACAAAAGTGCTGGTTGGACCAAAACGTCCTTGAACACGTTAATTATGTGTACATCAGGTTGTGCAGCACGATCCGTGTCGAGGGGGTGCAGGCTATTGGAACAGTCTGTTCAGGTTCAAACACCTGGCTACTGGACACTACCTGGCTGCAGAGGTCAGTCCCGAGCAAACAGAGCCCTTGTGGTTACAGTAGTATAGCATCAACCTCACTTATGCTTTGTATCAGTAGACTGCATCGAGTGTGTTATAGGAATTGCTTTGAGAAATTGATTTAATTCCTAAATACTTCATTGTTGTTCTTATATAAGGTACAGTCACTGTATTTGCTTACTTGCAGAATGTGCACCCAACCCCTCTAACACAGCGACTGAGCAATTGAAATGGTTTAATATTTGCTATTTGGTAACAGTAACAGGGAAAGTCAAACACAAATACAAATAGACGGAATAAAAATTCAAAGAGTAAATGAAAACCACATTTCTAGGGATGATTGATGATAAACTGAACTGAAAATCGCAAGTAAAAAATATACAACATAAAGTAGCAAGAAGAACGTCAATAATGAATAAAGCAAAACATGTTCTTGACCAGAAATTACTCAATAATCTGTACTGCCCGCTAGTGTTACCGTGTCTGAGTTATTTTGTAGAAATATGGGGAAATAACTACAAAATCACACTTAATTCATTAATGGTGTTACATAATGATGGATACAGAGAACATACAAACCCTTTATTCAACCATCCATCTTCTTCTGCTTATCTGACGTCGGGTCGCGGGGGCAGCATCCTAAGCAGGGAAGCCCAAACTTTCCTCTCCCCAGCCACTTCGTCCAGCTCTTCCCGGGGGATCCCGAGGCGTTGTCAGGCCAGCGGGTAGACATAGTCTTCCCAACGTCTCCTGTGTCTTCCCTGTGGCCTCCTACTGGTTGGACGTGCCCTAAACACCTCCCTGGGGAGGCGTTCGGGTGCCATCCTGACCAAATGCCCGAACCACCTCATCTGGCTCCTCTCGATGTGGAGGAGCAGCGGCTTTACTTTGAGTCTCCTCCCGGATGACAGAGTTTCTCACCCTATCTCTAAGGGAGAGCCCCGCCACCTGGCGGAAGAAACACATTTTGGCCGCTTGTACCCGTGACCGTGATCTTGTCCTTTCGGTCATAACCCAAAGCTCATGACCATAGATGAGGATGGGAACATAGATCGACCGGTAAATTGAGAGCTTTGCCTTCCGGCTCAGCTCCTTCATCACCACAACGGATCGATGCAGTGTCCGCATTACTGAAGGCGCCGCACAGATCCGCCTGTCAATCTCACGATCCACTCTTCCCTCACTCTTGAACAATACTCCTAGGTGCTTGAACTCCTCCACTTGGGGCAGGGTCTCCTCCCCAACCCGGAGATGGCACTCCTTCCTTTTCCGGGCGAGAACCATGGACTCAGACTTGGAGGTGCTGATTATCATCCCAGTCGCTTCACACTCTGCTGCGAACCAATCCAGTGAGAGCTGATGATCCTGACCAGATGAAGCCATCAGGACCACATCATCTGCAAAAAGCAGAGAGCTAATCCTGCAGCCACCAAACCGGATGCCCTAAACGCCTTTACTGCGCCTCGAAATTCTGTCCTTAAAAATTATGAACAGAATCGGTGACTAAGGGCAGCCTTGGCGGTGTCCAACCCTCACTGGAAACGGGTCTGACTTACTGCTGGCAATGAGGACCAAGCTCTGACACAGATCGTACAGGGAGCGGACCGCCACAGTCAGACAGTCCGATACCCCATACTCTCTGAGCACTCCCCACAGGACTTCCCGAGGGACACGGTCGAATGCCTTCTCCAAGTCCACAAAGCACATGTAGACCCGTTGGGCAAACTCCCATGCACCCTCAAGGACCCTGCCGAGAGTTTAGAGCTGGTCCACAGTTCCACGACCAGGACGAAAACCACACTGTTCCTCCTGGATCCGAGGTCCGACACCTGAATAAACCTTACCGGGAAGGCTGAGGAGTGTGATTCCACGATAGTTGGAACACACCCTCCGGTTCCCTTTCTTAAAGAGAGGAACCATCACCCCGGTCTGCCAATCCAGAGGTACCTCCCCTGATGTCTACGTGATGCTGCAGAGTCTTGTCAACCAAGACATCCCCACAGCATCCAGACCCATAAGGAACTCCGGGCGGATCTCATCCACCCATGGGGCCTTGCCACCGAGGAGCTTTTTAACTACCTCGGCAACCTCAGCCCCAGAAATAGGAGAGCCCACCACAGATTCCCCAGGAACTAGGAAGACGTGTTGGTGGGATTGAGGTCTTCGAAGTATTCCCTCCACTGATCCACAACATCCGCAGTCGAGATCAGCAGAACACTGTCCGCACCATACATGGTCTTGACAGTGAACTGCTTTCCCTTCCTGAGGCGGCGGATGGTGGTCCAGAATCGCTTCGAAGCCGTCCGGAAGTCGTTTTCCACGGCTTTCCCGAACTCCTCCCATGTCCAAGTTTTTGCCTCAGCGACCGCTGGAGCTGCACACTGCTTGGCCTGTCGGTACCTGTCCGCTGCCTCCGGAGACCTATGACAAAAGAGGAGAAATATAATCTAAGAGAAAAATGTCATTTAAATCATTTGTTCAGACTTACCGCATTTAAGTCACCATTAGTATATCTGTATGTGGAATTAAATTATGGAATGGATTAAGCAAAGAAATCCAACAATGTACTAATATAATCCACTTCAAGAAACTCTTCAAACTCAGTGTCTACAAAGTACAAAGAAGAAGAACCATGATAAACATTCTGAATTTATTTCATCCATCCATCAATTTTCTAGATAATCTTACATATCTCACCATATGAAAGATAACTTAGTTCAGTAATTATTATTTATTTATTTGTATTGTTATCACTTATGGAGTACATTGTTGATAAATTGAGAACAGGAAGTGAACAAAATTTTTAGCAATTGCTATGAAAAGTAAAAAGGGTAGGATTAAATAAACTCTGTTTCTTCCTACTCCTTTTCGAACATGTTGAATAGAGAAACTGGAAATTGTAATGTATTATGTTGTATGTATGCATGTTCCAAGTAAACACAAACTCCACTCAACTCAACTCAAGATGCTGATTGTCTTGTGCATCTGTGCTCCTGTGTGGGCAGGTGAATCCAGAGTATGAAGAGGAGAGTCTGGAGTCACGCCCCCCAGTAAGTCTCCCACGCTGCTCTCATACAGAAAATTTGCATTTTCCATTTCCAAACTAAGTGCATCACATCAACTTGTATGTTTTTAATTTGACGTAAACTAACACACCATACATGCACAGACTAGGGTTTTTTTAATTAGAATGTGTTGTAATATTTACTGTTTGAGTGTTGGTGACCAGCAGATGGCAGTATTGGGCTGATGATGCATCTGTACTGTACACCTTGCTGAGAGTGGTGTTTTGGTCTCACTGGTCTTGGCTCACTGTCTCCTTATAAAAATAATTCATAATCCATTCACACATCTATTTTCTATACGGTTTGGACTGTCGCTCTTGCTGTCACGGGTGAGCTGGGGCCTATCTTAACTGACTTGGGGAAAACTTGCAGTGTCCCGTTTACCTCGGATGCATGTTTGTGTGATGTGGGGGAAATCTAGAGTACTCAGTGAAACCCACACAAGCACAAGAAGAACATGCAAACTGCATACAAAAGTGCCAAATAGCAATACGATCTCTTGAATGTGAGGCTGATTCTAACCAATGCCATCATGGCCCAGGATATAGAATACAAAGTTAAAGTTATAGTGCCAATGACTGTCACACACACACTAGGTGCGGTGGAATTATCCACTGCATTTGACCCATCCCCAAAGGGGAGCTGTGAGCAGCAGCGGTGGCTTCGTCCGGGAATCATTGGGTGATTTAACCCCCAATTCCAACACTTAAAGCTAAGTGCCAAACATGAGGTAATGGGTCCCATTTTTATAGTCTTTGGTATGACTCGACTGGGGTTTTGAACTCACAACCGACCGATCTCGGAGTGGACACTCTAACCACAAGGCCACTATTGAATTAGTAGTCCATGTTTTAAAGATGCATTCAGCATTTGTGAACTTGCACATTTAGGGGCACAACTGGGCACATTTTAGCTTTCCCTCTCATAAAAATAGGCCTTTTTAGCAATAAAACCCATCTCATTCACCCTACAGAAAGTTGATACAGTATGTAATAAGATTACATAACCTGTCATAATTATAAACAGCAGCTTCAATAAATAATGTAGCATACGTTATTATGTTTAATGTGCTCAAAAAGTGATTATACACACAATGAAATCTTTTGACCAAGACACTGTATATTTTTTTAAATAACTAAAAGAAGACACTGTTAGAAAACCCTCTTGTTTTGTGTTTCTAATGCTGAGTGTTTTAGTATTTTATCTGTTTTAATGGCTTAGCATTTATTGTTTTAAATATAGTTTTGTATTAGCAGTTTAAGATTTATTTGAATGAAGGTGTCTTTCTTTATGGGGTTGCATGTTGTCCCTGTGACTATGTGGGTTCCATCCGAGTACTCCAGCTTCCTCCCACTTCCTAAGATATGCACCTGGGGACAGGTTGATTGGCAACACTAAATTGGCCCTAGTGTGTGAATGTGAGTGTGAATGTTGTCTGTCTATCTGTGTTGGCCCTGCGATGAGGTGACGACTTGTCCAGGGTGTACCGTGCCTTTTTCTGGGTTAGGCTTCAGCCCCCCCGCAACCCCGAGAGAGACACGCGGTACAAAATGGATGGACGGATGGATGAACGAAAAGTGTGTGACAAATACAATTTTATATTTTTTATTATTATTTCCTGTGGGCGTTTGTGGCCTCCTAGTCTGTTCAGTGGTTCTTGACAACATATTGTAAAAACTCCTTAGTCTCGTATTCCTCTGAGTATAGAACGATCACTCTGTTCTCAGAGAGCACAGTTTGTTGGTTTAAAGTTCCCAATTAAATATCTTAGTTGCTCTGACAGCAATGTGTTTATATACGTTTAGATTGTGTAGTACGTGTGTGTTTTTAAAATTAAATGTCAATGAAATGTAATTGTAAATACAGCTTCACTACCTAAATGATAATTTTTGTGCTTAAGAAACTTCTCCATGACTTTAGGTCCTGACTTCTTCTGTTTGTTTGATATTGTCATTACTGCCGCAAGTGGTGGAAAAGTGTATTATAAACGAGTACCGCAGCGCCCCATATGGACTACAGTTGAGAAGCGAATATTTTTTGGAGACCTTTTTGGCGAACCTTAGAGCCCGAGCCCTATGGTTAAGAAACACTGGATTAGGGTACCGTGTGTCATTTCCTACTGAGGAAAGAAATTATTCATGTTAGCATTTGTGCTAGCGAGCTGGCCTCAGCTAGTCGGTGAGTTTATGAAAGTGCAGTTATCAATCACAGTTTTTGGATAATTCGAAATTAAAACGGTAATACTAAACATTTACTGCAGTTGTCATCAATACCCTTTATCGTTACATCCCTGGTCACAAATGAACAATGGCAATTGAAGACATTCGGAGAGTTTTTGTAGCTGAATTTCAGCTAATAATTACCACTGTCAGTTACATTATATTATGAATTATGGATACGAAATCAGAGGTGAAGTCTTCCTCAAGCTAGCAGGATAATTTTGAGGAACTGTAGTGGAGCACTGTGACATCACGCACGGTGGAACCTTGAAGAAACAGCATGATCCAAGATTTATTTGTATATTAAAAATATATTTTTAATGTGTTTTGCACTGTGTGTTTTCTGAACATAACTAGCACAAATAGGGGAATCTACTGTAATAAGATAATAAATGATCTTGTATCTCAGTAGATTGTACAGGTGTTCTTAAGGTTATGGTGTGTGTGTGTGTGTGTGTGTGTGTGTGTGTGTGTGTGTGTGTGTGTGTGTGTGTGTGTGTGTGTGTGTGTGTGTGTGTGTGTGTGTGTGTGTGTGTGTGTGTGTGTGTGTGTGTGTGTGTGTGTGTGTGTGTGTGTGTGTGTGTGTGTGTGCGTACGTGCGCAGGTGCGTGTGTGTGTGCGTGCGTCCAATAGTTTTTAAAACAATGCACTCATTGGAATTCCAGACTTAACCATATTAGATTTGCAGAGGTTATTTCTCTTAAAGGACCCCTCTTATGATTACAATATCGTCACTTATTTTATAACTCTGGACCTAAAAATTTGGTCTACAGATGACAATAATCCCAAAATAGACACAGTAGGAATTATAGGCTTGTTTTATTACGAGTTTCAACACATTTTGTAAGGTCCACTTTTAGCTCAAAGTAATGGGCGGGCCTTCATCCGTCTGCTGACGTCACCTACAGAAGACTGGAAGCAAGTTCTTATTGTGTTTTATGTGTTTTGGTAGCATTTTCTTCCCAAGTCACAAAATGTTTGTGCAGAGTTTGATAAAATATGGCTGTCAGATGCTTTGTTGTTGTAATACAGTTAAAGAAAGAGTCATCTTTCTTACATTTTCTAACAAAGTAAATATGAGGAAAGTAAGGATCTTTTAGGTCAATCTGACTCACGCAAAATAGGTTAGACCAAGCAAGAGGAGTGTAATTTATTTTAGCAACCATTTGGATGATTCTGACTTCAGAGAAGGATTTTGGTTAAAGTTTGGATAGAAGAAAAAAAAACACATGATCCCGAAAATCAGGAGCACCCTCAAGGGGAGAAAGACTGAGTCAGAACCCGTAGAAGAACAGAAACAATAGAATGTGATCCGATTTTGTGTCCTCGTATAGTGATGTTTTCCTTAAGATGCTTGAGAAAATGCTGAAGGAGCCTGAGAAAACACAAGCCCATGGTGAATATGGAAGAGCAGGGGAGTCTGGAAATGGCGATTTTTTAAATATTTATTTGTAATGTTAACCATATCAGTTTAGAGGTAATAATGGACCAGGACAACAAACAAAGGCAATCACGTTATCAAAGCAAAAGTCTTACGTTCCTTTATCCACGCTGTCTATCAGACAAAGATTGGGCGGCATATCGAGTCTGGCAATGGAAAGAGTGTTCAAAGTACAGTTAGTTATCTACAAATTACTCAAAAATGAATTGATATTATGGGAAATGTTAGGCAAATTAATTTTTAGGAGCAGAAAATTAACAAAAATAGATTATGTTAAGGACATTTAGATAATCAATAAAAATAATGCAGCCTTATTTAAGTAATTAACGGGGCTGTTTGCAACTTGCTCAAAATATGTTTTCAACCCAAAAATATAAAATAAAACACCACTAGCTGTTATGTTACCATTAGTGCTATAACAGAACATATATTTTAATAAATGTCTATATTTTTGTCCAACTACAACTAACAATTAAGTTGTTTTTACGACATTTAATGATTGCCAACGTTAATAACAAATTGTGCCAAACGGCCTGTCACGACCTGTCGGGTCAGATCTGACATGTTCTCGTGTTTCCCTATTTTCTGTATTTATCTCCTGTCCAGCGCTCTTGTTTCTGTTTATTTTCTGTATGGTTTCACTACTCTGGCATGAGCGCTGTTTCCCTCACCTGTCCCTAATTGGAAACCTGCGTTCACTTGGCCATTTATGCCTCCTCATAAGCCAGCCTGCCCTTCAGCCAGGGCTGTAAGATTGACTTGGTTACTGCCTTGTTATAGTGTGCTCATATGCTGTTATGGTTAAAACACTTATCCTACCTGCAAGTCTTCCTCCTGTCTCCTGCATCTTGGGTGCACAACTACCGCAGCCATGTGCGAGCATGACACGGCTATCATTAGCCAACAGCAAACAAATATGTGTGTGTTACATGGACAGTAGTTAACGTGTAAAACCGGGACACTTTGGAAAGTTAGTGCCCTCTCGGCAACTGCTTAAGGGTTGCAAACAGCACCTTAAAAGGGAACCACACTTTTTTCACAGTCATTATGAGAGATGACAACTAATGTGTTTTTCATTTTTATTTTTTTAATGTGTTCTAAATATTACATGAATGTGATCAAGTGTCTTCTTAAGATGGAGTCCATGGGAGCCGTGCAGTTCTGCCTCTAAAACCCTTACGAAACATCCAAACACCTCCATTAAGTTTATATATACATCCATCCATCCATTTTTTACCGCTTGTCCCTTTCAGGGTGGCAGGGGGTGATGGAGCCTATCTCAGCTGCATTCGGGCAGAAGGCGGCGTACACCCTGGACCAGTCGCCACCTCATCTAAATCATGTTGTATATACATTATTTACGTATATATGTAATGTAGTAACAGGCACATTTATAATAACATTTAATATTTATGTATTTTGATCATTTTTTATCATACGCGGCGCTTTAATTTCAAAAACACATCACAACGTTTGCTTTTATTTCTTAATCATTGATTATTACTCACTGCAGACTTCATGACAGCCAACAAACATAATAAAACATTACTTACTGCACAAGTTCTGCTGTGATTAGGATGCCAACTGCTCCATTTAGATGAAAAATGTCTCATAATTCTCGCAAAGAAACGGGGTTGGGGTGCGGGGGACCATCTTTTCTCGCCAGTTTCAGGTCTTAAATGGCTGTCAAAGTCTCCCAACTTGTCAGATTATATACTCAGCCATTTACTTTCCTGGTGAGGGGCATGATTTACAATCTACAATAAACTTCCAAGGAGCAGGGAAGCGAGTCGCCTCTATAAATAGTTTGTCTGCTTTAAAGCTTATAATAACAATATCCCTAATAACTGGTTAATATTCTAATCACGAATTGTGAATGGGCTATTGTTGGCGCTTTTTGAAAGGTTATTTATTGGACTTTATGGGCAGAATAGAGGACCTCCCTTGGCTTTTAAAAAAAAAAGTACAGTTCCCCTTTCAATCTTTAACATGCAATTGTGGAAATCAATTTTTTTAGTTGTTTTTGTTGTTGTGGGGATGTTCACGTCGCAACAGTGACATCTTTAACTCCTTGCAGTTTTTCACAATAGTCAACAAATTGTTTTTTCCTTTAAATTAAATTTTGTTTTGTTTTATGGTTTCTCATTGCAGCTGGACTTGGAACAAGAGGCCTTGCGTGTCCGTTTGAGAAATGTACAAGATAAAGTCATGTACACCCTCGTCTCTGTTCCGGATGGAAATGACATCTCTTCCATATTTGAGCTCGACCCGACCACGCTAAGAGGCGGAGACTCACTAGTACCCAGGTAGGGGAAGCTAAGGAAGCGTGTATTTTTCTCAATTCACATGTTTGTGATTATGTTATAGCAGCATGTATACTGTAACCCCTATGTGATCCTGTTGTCCTTCATGTGTAACCTGATGGCCTGACCTTGTTTCTCCATCCTGTTGCACAACATGGTTATACGTGGTGGTTTTGTTTATATTTAGCTTATTTTTCACTTGTCTCCAGACTGTGTCAAACATCGTTTGGCCTCAATTTGACAAATAGTATGAGCATATATGGCAGGGGCCAGCGGATTTGGTGGCCATTTTGATGGTTTTTAACTTTTTGAATAGGCTAAAACCAACTTTTGTCAATATGTTACCATATATACAAGGCGTCCCTAAAGGTGCTTTATGATTTAAGTGTTACAAAACCAAATTAATCAATGTTTTTTTTTTCTCTACTGTTAAGTATTTGAAATACACAAATGGGAAATTGATCCATAAACAATGGTCCAAACAAATCCATCCATCCATTTTCTACCGCTTATTCCCTTTCGGGGTCGCGGGGGGCGCTGGCGCCTATCTCAGCTACAATCGGGCGGAAGGCAGGGTACACCCTGGACAAGTCGCCACCTTATCGCAGGGCCAACACAGATAGACAAACAACATTCACACTCACATTCACACACTAGGGCCAATTTAGTGTTGCCAATCAACCAAACAAATCTGATTAACATATCTTATTTATTGCTTTTTAGTATAGATTTTTTAAACTATAAAGAAACTTTGTAGACATTGTATTTTTTAAGACTAAAAAAAAGACATCATGTGTTTGAGTTATTTGTGACAAATCAAATTGTCAGCTTTTTACATTGTTACTGTTTTGTTTTTTTAATCGTATTCTTAGTATGTCGCCTTTTTTTTTTTTTTTTCCTCATATTCTTAGAATTAGGCTAATAAATAAAAAAACAAGACACAGGCCGCACTTTGGACACTCCGATCTATTGTATTAGCAGCAAAAGTATATACAAATAAATACATCATGTGAAAATGTGTTTAGGAACTCGTACGTGCGCCTTAGACACCTGTGCACCAACACATGGGTTCACAGCACCAACCAACCTATTGACAAAGAAGAGGAAAAGCCTGTCATGCTTCGCGTAAGTAACTGTTTTATTGTGTAAAAAATGTGATCTACTTATGTGAAGTACATTGTAATTATGTAAATACACAATACACACTCTCGCAATCACATTAAAATTCTATTTGAGTAAAAAAATAATGGGGATTTGAAGAGACTACGATATAGTAGGTACTTTCTGCGGGAATTCAGAAAACATAGATGAGGTCAATATATACTGGACCTGAGAGAGTACCTGTCTCACAATCTGTATTGTAATTAATTTGAAAGTTGTTTCTTTGGGTTGCAGTGCCTCTCACAGGACTGAAACTTATTTGTGGTGGGTTCGATGATGTCTTATCATTTGCATAACAGCCAGTAATGCATGTGCGTGTATTTTTGGGGGGTACTGTGAGAGATAAAAAAAATGTGAGCAAAACACATAACATGAAAAACAAATATAAATGATATATTGTCTCATTGAGGAGAGCAATGTTTGAAATAAAGGCTGGATTTGTCACATAGCTTTTTAAAAATTAAAAGGAAAGAAAGAAAAAAGAGTTTTGAAGGGATACGCCCAATATGGAGACAAAGACTATATTTTCAACACTGATCCTTCCTGAAATGTTTTCTTATTTCCTGCCAGATTAAGGAGATAATGAGGTGTGTAAGAAGCAGAGTTACAATGCTATCTACCTTATGGAATTTTAACAACAAAATACCAAACATTCACAGAGAGTCTCATTACATTAAGTTTTTTGAGTGACAGTGAACCAGTGGTGCCAAATCTATTTGTGGCAGTCCAAATGTATTTTGTAGCAGGCCACAAAAAAAATGAATGTGTGGGGAAACTCTGGGTCGAGGAAATGTCTGGTTCCATGTTGCATGTTAAACGACAGTAAAATTCCTTGATTCCGCTTTTGCTATTCATAGATTGGCACATCTGCACTGAAAGAGGACAAAGAGGCGTTTGCAATTGTGCCTGTCTCCCCGGCTGAAGTACGAGACCTCGACTTTGCTAATGACGCGAGTAAAGTGCTGGCCTCTATTGCTGGAAAGCTTGAAAAAGGCACCATCACACAAAACGAGAGAAGGTACAATGTCAAAGATTCCCTATATTAAACCTTTTATTTGATTGTTTAAAATGTTACATTCATTTTCCTTGCATGGGCAACCAGAGCAGTTACAAAGCTTCTGGAAGATCTGGTGTTCTTTGTTGTTGACATTCCCAACAATGGACAGGATGTGCTCGAGATCACAGTCAACAAACCAAACAGGGAAAGGCAGAAACTAATGAGGGAACAGAACATTCTCAAGCAGGTATTAACTCAACACATGTCACTAATGCAGTGGTCACCAACCCCCGGTCTGGGTTCCGGTACCGGTCCATGATGAATTTGCAACCGGGCCGCACAGAAACATTGAATCATTCATAAATGACTTGGTATTTTCCAACTTAACTTTCACTTGTCGCACTAGACACACAAATGAGCTTGTTTATAGATCAGGGGTGTCCAAATCTTTTGACTTTGGGGTAGCATTGGGCTATAAAAATTTGGTCGAGGGTCAAAAGCTGACTGCATGTAAAGTAACTAATCAAATCAAATCAATTTTATTTATAAAGCACATTTAAAATTTACCACAGGGGTAGCCAAAGTGCTGTACAATGGACAGGTTAAAAGATAATACGAGGACCGAGCAAACAACACAACACAAACAGAACATGATAAAAAATAAATAAATAAAACATAAAAACAGGTTCACAGCAGGTGTATACTGTATACATATAGCCTATACATGTATAAGCTTACATATTATATTCATATAATGGGTATATAATTAATGATTAATATAATTAGATATTAAGAGTATGTGAAAGTTAGACTTCTACCTTGTTTACTTCTGTGAGAACCTCCTTAAAGTTGTTTAATTAATAAGAAATATCAGGCAGCTAAAATGCACCGAACATGGATAAGTGTGAAGACTGTTTACGTTTTTCCCATCTTGCTTTGTAAAGGATTTAAATGGATTTTATTTTAAATTGTTTATGGTGCACAATGTTCATTGAGCAAGTTGCGTTATGTGTGACCATGTCTGTTGACATTTTGTGTTGGTTGGAGTTTTTGCACTATGATTCGGGAAGGTTGTTTGCATTGGGTCGTACAAGTAATTTCTGCACATTATTTTTTTCACAGCATAATTATTGATCTTTGACATGAATTACACATTTTTCCCACTATATGGTGACATAACAGTATCAAAATTGTTAGTCTATTAAATTAAATGCAATCTCTCTGTCTCTAAGATTCCTTATTAATCTCATGACCTCCCGAGGGCAAAAATATTTTCAGGACCCCTGGTGTACTGGCAGCTTTGTCATGACTTTAAGATGTGCCCACCTCTTGTCTTTGATTCAGATCTTCAAGCTACTTCAGGCGCCCTTCACAGACAGTGGTGACGGTCCAATGCTGCGACTGGAGGAGCTGGCTGATCAGCGCCATGCCCCGTTCAGGCACATCTGCCGACTGTGTTACCGGGTTTTGCGTCACTCCCAACAGGACTACCGCAAGAATCAGGTAGTTCATTTGGACTGGATCATCTGGTTTTCTGACTCATAATATGTGACTTAAAGATGGAGTTGTGTAATTTGCACAAGTGAGTAAAAAACTCACAGCAGCACTCACTGCATGTTGAGAACAAAAATGGTACTCTCATGTCAGAGTCAACAAAAGAAAACACAAGTATCAAAAAATTGCTTGCTAAATAAAGTGACAAAGTCGACCCCTTTGGCTTTATTTTCTTATTCTCTGGCAGACCAGGCGCATCATAATGTGTTTTTGAGCTTGGACAAATGGATAACGTCAAATTTGAGCTATTCAGATAAATAAATGTGTGAGAAACAACTAGAGAAAGCCATATCTGATTAAAATAACGATAACATTTAAATACGCTTGCAACTAGAAAAGCACTTGAGAGCACAAACCTCCACCAAGCCTTATCTAACAATAGTAAAAAAAAAAACTTGAAAAGATCGAGAATCCAGACGGTATCCGGACCACCCCCAAAATCTAATCACAATTTCCTTATTCAATATTCTGACATTTCCAAAATCCACCCATATATTTTTGACATATGTTGTTTGATAACTAACAACTAATTACCTGATAAACACCGGCAAATACATAACCACCTGGTGCAGGTCCTAAACAGTGAATATTGTAAGGTATGTTTTGACTTAATTTTTATGTAGATCCAATAGGTTCACAAAGATGATTACCAGCACTGATTGATGTGAAACAAGCTACATAGTGGCTATTTTTAGCTCTTTAATTTGTCTTGCCTCGTCGTGCTTCTTGGTGTTAGCGTGATGAATGAAACCTGTGTGCAGGTATCTCACATTTACGCAATCAGCAGGAGGACCTGAAGACATTTCCACCAGTAGGTCTGAGACTGGCCTTCAGTGCTGATTTTTTCTCCCATTATAACATATAGATATATTTGAAGTTATGTTTTTTATCAAGATTACCTCACTTCATGCCACTAATTCTCACTCTCTCGTCACTTTTTCTTCTGTCACTTTTGGCTCTGGCATAGTTGTACATGCGTCATTTGTGTGAGTGTGTTTGGGATGTGTTTGGGAGGTTGCAATAACCAGCAAACATTGTTTATAAAGGACAAATGCCTACTGGCATATTTGTGTTTTTTTTTATCATGGGCACAGAACAGCAAGCCCAAATAAGCAACCACTTGTTAAAAAAAAGCTCAAAAAACACAACCTAAGACTAATGAAATTTGCAAGCGACTTTATAAAAATATCCCAAGATTGTTTATGATAAGCAGACTTGGCAACACTGCCCATAATGCTGCACTGTGCTACAGGTTCCATGTAAATCTTCCCATAACTTTTTGAGGTATGTTGATAACCAATTACCTAACAGAAAGACGGACCGGCAATCACATTACCTCCTGGCCGAGATAATAACTTTATTTGCAAGCAAAAATTATTTACTTAAATTTTGTAAACAAGCTATATGTACATGAAATACTAAAAATGCTCTCTTTTGGGTTAATGATAATATATATATATATATATATATATATATATATATATATATATATATATAAATGTTATATATATAAACATTTGTATTACTGTTATTATTATTTATACTATTTTATTAGTATTTATTTTTATTTATCTGTATATATTTGTATTTATTCAAATTGTAATAATATTATTATTAATATTTTATGACATTAATACTTGTGTGTTAAGTTATTTTGCCAGGACATTCCTTTACCTGTACAATGTTATACGAGCTGTAAACGGACTACTTTACATTGTATGAAAGTGTCATTTATTTACTATTGTCCCATGAAAAGATTTGATTAAATATTTGCAGAAATGTGAGGAGTGTACTCAGTTTAATGAGTACTGTATTGTTTACCCTTTTTTTAAGGACGCAGCGATTACGACATAACACGATGGAATGATGAGGTTGCATTCACTGTCCGTTTATCTACTTTCCCAGGAGTATATTGCCAAGCAGTTTCGCTTCATGCAGAAACAAATCGGCTACGATGTTCTGGCAGAAGACACCATCACTGCTCTGCTCCATAACAATCGCAAGTTGTTGGAGAAGCACATTACTGCAGCAGAGATTGACACATTTGTCAGCCTGGTCCGCAAGAACCGTGAACCCAGGTTTGTACGCAAGTCTAATGAAAACTAAATCAATAATGAACTGGTGCATTTCTAAAAATAACTGCCATTTTATAGTATATACATGGCTCTTGTTTCTTGTTTTGTTTATATGTGTGTGTTTGTGTCCAGGTTCTTGGATTACTTATCAGACTTGTGTGTCTCCATGAACAAGTCCATCCCTGTGACACAGGAGCTAATCTGCAACGCCGTACTGGATCAGGCGAACGCTGACATCCTAATTGAAACTAAGTAAGTCTTTCCTTCTCTGCTAATGAGACAAAATGAGTAATTTGTGGACATCACCTCAGGCACATCGAATATTTTAGACCCAATATTCACAAACTGTGGTATGTGTACCACTGGTAGTACGTGGGCTCCATCTAGTGGTACACATTAGAATCACTTGATTAAAGTACAGTGTTTTATTTTCAAACATATTGTAACTGTTCAAACTGTGTGTGATGTTACATTGGTCAGAAATTATTAATATACTTGTTATGAAAAACCTCTGCCTTATTTTAATGACTACTTAGGCCTACTACACTACTTTCTTTTCAATGTTAGTCATTATGGTGGTACTTGGAGAGCCATATTTTTTGAGGTAGCACTAGGTAAAAAAAAGTTTGAGAACCACTGTTTTAGACCATCGGTGTAATTTAAAAGAACTTTTAGCAAATATGGAAATAGATTTTAGTTACGATTAAATACATCTCTTTTAGAAAGATGTCTTCAATTAGGTGTCTCACGGAAAGCTACAGTCCCAGACGCGTACCCACCTAGGTTTTACTGTAAAGCCATGCTTAGGTTCCCTTTTAGTGCAGTTAGGGATTGGTGTATGCATTTTGTAATAATGGTGCCTTTCTCCTTGTCATGTAATTACGCCGCATTTTGCAATAATCTACAGCATTTATTATTAAAGTTCTTTAACGCATTTCGTAATAAACTTTGATGCTTTGATAACTTACATATTCATCCATCCATACATTTTCTACCGCTTGTCTCTCTCTGGGTTGCGGGGGTACCTATCCCAGCTGCATTCGGGCGCCAACAGGGGTGC
Organism: Nerophis ophidion; assembly: GCF_033978795.1. NCBI lineage: Eukaryota > Metazoa > Chordata > Actinopteri > Syngnathiformes > Syngnathidae > Nerophis > Nerophis ophidion. Next base: position 37,879,362 of record NC_084626.1, read on the forward strand.
ACCCTGGTTAAGTCGCCACCGCATCGCAGGGATAGACAACAACATTCACATTCCAATTTAGCGTTGCCAATAAACCTAACTTGTTACATATTGCAAAAGTTATTTCAAAATGTGAGTCCTGCACTTTTTTTATTAAATTGTAAAAATGTAGTGCAGTATGTAATACACCATCAAATTTGATGTCTTAATAAAACAGACTATGAGAGCAACACGACACATTAGAAATAATTTAAAGAATCTTGTAGGATGTTTCATTGGTCAAACCTAAATCAATTGTAAATGTATTGATTACGTTGGATAATGTGATTCAAAAGTTACACTAATGAAGTATTACTGACATAAAATGACAAGTGCCCTGAAATGTTGGAAAACATACACTCATACAATAGGGTATATGTTATGCAATATATTAAAGAAGAATAAAAAAACACTAATACAAATATTAAACAGAAAAAAATCAATAATTCCATCAATTACTATTTGCATGTAGTTGTTTTTCACAAATGTTATGATCAGCTGCCAAATTAAAGATGCAGAAGACTGCCGCTCGTCTCTTTTAAAAGACATGTAATTACATTTATTTGAACTTTCATAATTTTTCATTGAGTCTAAACAAGTTCAACAGTTAAAGTTTCTTGCATGTAAAGTTGTTAAATACTTCGATGTGCACCTGCATTGTTTCATGAGCAAGCCAAATTAGAATATGTTTACTTGTCCAGTTATATACAGATAATATAAATATATATATACCTTGCTTTAGTAGTCTTCTTAAAAGTAGCAACTCTGTCAGGAACTCCATTCGCCAAAACACCCACACAGACGTACACACAACAACTGCAAATCAGAGCCCCTTGGAATTGTCCCAACTCTACAAAAAAAAAAATCCAATCACAAATAAATTTTTGTAAGGCAGCACGGTGTTACAGCGGTTAGTGTGTGTGCCTCACAATACGAAGGTCCTGAGTTCGATCCCCAGGCTTAAGGTCTTTCTATGTGGAGTTTGCGTGACTGCGTGGGTTCCCTCAGGGTACTCCGGCTTCCTCCCACCTCCAAAGACATGCACCTGGGGATAGGTTGATTGGCAACACTAAATTGTCCCTAGTGTATGAATGTAAGTGTGAATGTTGTCTATCTGTGTTGGCCCTGCGATGACGTGGCAACTTGTCCAGGATGTACCCCGCCTTCCGACCGAATGCAGCTGGGATAGGCTTCATCACCCCTGTGACTCTGAGAAGGACAAGCGGTAGAAAATGGATGGATAGATGGATAACCGTTGTGTGCGGGATCATATTGTATTCACAAATATTTGTATATTACTTTTACTTCATGTCGTCCTGCTGCAGACTCGTGCTGTCGAGATTTGAGATTGAAGGAGCATCGCTTGGGGATAACTCTGAGGAATCGGAAGAAGATGAAGAGGAGGTGTGGTTGTTCTGGAAGGACAGCAACAAAGAGATTCGCAGCAAAAGCATCAGGGAGTTGGCACAGGATGCCAAGGAGGGCCAAAAAGAGGACCAGGAGGTGATCAGTTACTATAGGTAGTTATGGACTTTCAATTTCCAGAGATCTCCTGTGAGGGTTATTGAACGCTCAGCATCACTTTTCTCCTGTTTTTATCATTTTTAGGTACCAGCTGAACTTATTTGCGAGGATGTGTTTGGACCGGCAGTATCTGGCAATCAACAAGATCTCTGGCCAGCTGGATGTGGACTTGATCTTGCGATGCATGTCGGATGAAGACCTACCATACGATCTGCGGGCCTCGTTTTGTCGCATGATGCTGCACATGCACGTGGACCGCGACCCCCAGGAACAAGTTACACCTGTCAAATATGCCAGACTCTGGTCGGAGATTCCTTCGGAAATTGCTATTGATGAGTGAGTTCATGGGCTAACAATGATTATATTAGTGGTGTAACGGTACATGTAATCAGATTTTTCGGTACAGAACATTTGGTTTGATACAGGAGGTGAAGGAGATATGCCAATTTCCCGCAAGTTATACCTTAGTAGAAGAATGGAAAGGTTGCCCCGTGTCATGCGTCCACTCGATAAACAAATACACTGCAGCCTAGCCTTTGGCTATAGCAGGAGTCAAGGCTAGCAGTAGTGCCAAGGAGAAAATAGAGCTTGAAGGCCCTCTTCTGTCATTAAAGTATTTTGTTTGGAAAAACTTTAATGGAAAAAGACAAGTTTATTAGACAAAAGCAGTGTGAAATATTATCAGGAATTAATAGGGCTGTAACAATTAAATTTATCATATGCACTCACAATACGAAGGTCCTGAGTAGTCCTGGGTTCGATCCTGCGCTCGGAGATCTTTCTCTGTGTAGTTTGCATGTTCTCCCCGTGACTGCGTGGGTTCCCTACGGGTACTCCGGCTACCTTTTAACTTTGCATCTACTGATGTTTGTTGCTGTTGCACACGCCGTTCCATGTACCATGTTTTTACGCTTCTTTATCAAAATATAAATATAGATATCAACATTGTGTATGTGCTGAAAGCTTCATTTATGATTGTAGCCTTTGTAAAAGCTCAACTCTTTTAGGTTTTGCTGACATTTGCTTTTTTTTTTATTTAGACTCGCCGAGTTAGTGCTTTTTGAAACATTCATAGCAAACGTTTTTAAGAAATACATATAATATCAGAATAATGTATAAAAGGGAAATTGTAAACATAAAAAACATATTAAACAAACTTTTTACAGAGTGATCGCTGCAAACTCATGCATTCTTCATCTCTGCTCCCTTGGACTGGAGTGTGAGCTGCAGGCTTTGCTAGTCGTTTCGTAAAATCTTGCGCTCTTCCTCCCTTTTTAATTACCTCTCAAGGAGCTCTGAAGAAACGTTTCTCTTTTTCGCAGTATGAATGATTCTTACAGATGAAAACAACACAAAAATAGGGATTTTCTTCTTTGAAAATGGCTAAATGACGCCTAGTACCCATTGAAAACAGAGTTAGCTTGACCACCACGCGTCTTCATTGGGCGGGACGTGAGCCGGATGTGACGTCAGTAACATCCCAGCATTAGTGTCAGCTCTAGATATTACACTGACTTTCTTAATCATCTATAACACAACGCCATGATTTTTTCAGATAGCTTAATATTTTTTGCATTGGATTGTAGCATATTTTATGCAGTTTGACCACAACTACCCAAACTATTTTATATACGTATATATAATTTATTTACTTATTAATTAACATTGCGATTATTAATTTTATTTTTAAATTACTTATTAATCATTAATTAATCGATATTGCTCAGTTTTTTTATGTTTTATTCTGAAATAATCAAAGATATTTTCACAAATCTAAGGGTTTTTTTGTTGGATTTTGCTCCCTTGCTGTACCAAAAACAAATCCAGCCATGCATAGGGTACCGTTAGACTTTTCCATATTGACACGCCTGATTGCTTTGTGCAATATCATCAGTAATTCTGCTTTTTGTTTGGTCTCTCAATAGTTATGACAACGATGGAACATCTAAGGATGAAATTAAGGAGCGCTTCTCACAAACTATGGAGTTTGTAGAGAATTACCTCAGAGATGTGGTTTGTCAGAGCTTTCCATTTGCAGACAAAGAGAAGAATAAGCTCACATTTGAGGTGAGTTTGACCCATTTTGGACACAAAACATTTCAACAGTCATGATTCCCAATGTGATCAAATACAAAGTGAAGTACTCTTATTTCTTATTTTAGGTGGTAAATCTGTCCAGGAATCTGATTTATTTTGGATTTTACAACTTCAGTGACTTACTGAGACTCACAAAGATCCTACTGGCTATTTTAGACTGCGTCCACGTGAGCACAATTTTCCCTTTCAACAAGGTGGACAAGGGAGATGAGAGCAAAGGTGCGCAAACTCTCAAGGGTCACCGGAAGCCCACATAGATTTGAAATTATTTTGTGAGTTTTTGCTTTATTTTTGGTTTGTTATAGACAATAATGTGATGAGGTCCATTCATGGTGTTGGGGAGCTGATGTCCCAGGTGGTCCTTAGAGGTGGCGGCTTCCTGCCCACTACATCAAACATAATCTCCAATGGAAACGCAGTCAAGTCTCAAACTGAACCAGAGAAACAGGACATAATGGTCATGGACACCAAACTGAAGATAATTGAGATCCTACAGGTGCATAACAAACAATATATTTTATTCATAGGCATAGGTGCTTTTCTAGGTACCTACGATCCTAAGTCTGTCGGTACTCCCGGGTACCAATTCACGTAAAACCAAAAGATACCTTTGTTCCACGTGACATCATATCTGGTTGCAAACTCAGCACTGGCTCAAACACTTAGCCAGACTGCCTCTATGTAATGTTACAATTTTCTATGCCAACAAAGCAGAGGGAAAGTGCTCAAAACTACAGTAACACTATTTTTCTCAAGGCATTTGATGGATGCTATTTTACATTGGATTTGCCAAAGACATGCTAAAGATTAGCATTAGCGAGTTTTAAAATGCGATTTTAACACCTCCAAATGTATTAATAAAAACTACAACTAAGATGCATGTTACAATCAAACAGCTGGTGTGTAATAAGTACAAGTTTTACTGCTTGAACACTTTGTAGGGTATCACAAAAGAAAAGAATGGCACATGGTTAAGACATGGTACTATATACACGATTGCCATCAAATGTCTTGGAATTTCAAGTACATGTAAAGTCTACTACATAATACAGTACAGTACAGTACTTGCAAATGAGAGACAAAGTGTAAGAAATCAAGATTAATTGTCGCACCGACACTGCGGGCAAAGGTCATTTTTAGACAATATAATTTGCTTCAGCGGCTAGAAGACCCGGAGAGTAACAAGCGGTAGAAAAGTGGATTACAAAGGACAGATTAAAAAAAAAAAAAAACATTAAAAAAAAAATATATATATATGTGTGTGTGTGTGTGTGTGTTTTTTGTTGTTTTTTTAACGTGGGACTTCCTGCGGACCGGATTTCGGACGCGGGCCGTAGTTTGGGGACCACTGATTTAAAGTACCGTATAGCTTACACAACAACAAAGAAAAGTAATTTTTGGAATCCACAACAGCTTCTTTTAGTCATAATATAGAACAGTTGTTGGATAATGTAATGCTAAAAAAGCAGTGTTTGTTAAAGTGCATTGTTTCACTTAAAAATTCACCAGGGATATAGCAACAATAGCATCCGTTTTGAAATAATTTTGTTTCTGGAGGTCTCTCCAGTCTCCACAGTTCTCCAATATTTACTTTTGTCATACTTCTCGCTTTGTCTAATCGCTTTTTGGTGGTGACTTTCTCTTGAATGTTTTTTTCTCTACCTGCCATTGTGCACAGACAGAATTGAGGGCAAGTTGTCAACCATGACTGCAAATTGTTTGTCGCTTCTCTGAGACTGCTTTTGTGTACGTGCGCACACTACTCGACGGGTGTTCATGCCATAAACGCCAACCTTTCTGTTCAGGCCAATGAGCATATTTTATTAAATATAATAGTAATTGTGAAAAATATATACATTTAAAAAAAATACATATTCTTTTAAACCATTAACGGTTAAAGAAGCTCGCCATTGTTTTTGTTGTATTTTTTTGGTTTAAAAATGTAACATTAACAGCCCCTTTAATAATTACCTGCTCTTTTATACAGTTCATCTTAAACGTGCGCCTGGACTACAGGATCTCCTGTCTGCTGTCAATCTTCAAAAGAGAGTTTGATGAAAGCAACTCCCAAAGTGATTTATCTCTAGCTGGGACAGTAGAAGGCCCAAACAATATGCCAGGTGAATTTATTGCCTTGCTTTATCACACAGAGGAGGGTTTGTGCCCAATGATTTGACTAATTGCGCAATTTCAGGAGCTTTGGATTTTGAGCACATAGAAGAACAAGCAGAGGGAATATTTGGTGGAAGGTAATTAATTACACTTTAAAAGTCAGAGTCAAAATGCAAATAATTTTCTTTGGATTTCAGTGAGTATTGTTTGTTTCCAGTGAAGAGAACACTCCTTTAGACCTGGACGATCATGGAGGTCGGACGTTCCTCAGGGTCCTTCTCCACTTGACAATGCACGACTATCCCCCTCTGGTGTCTAGGGCCCTCCACCTACTGTTCCGCCACTTCAGTCAAAGGCAGGAAGTTCTGCAAGCTTTTAAACAGGTACCAGCACACATGATGCAACCACAAATCCAGCACAACATAGCAAATCCCTCCTGTGTCCGTGTCACTAGGTCCAGTTGCTCGTCACCAGCCAAGACGTGGAGAATTACAAACAAATAAAGTTCGACCTTGACCAGCTGCGCTCCATTGTGGAGAAGTCTGAGCTATGGGTTTACAAGAGGCAGGGTCCGGATGAGGGCTTGGATGCAGGAGAAGGTCTTTCGACTGAGTCGGAGAATAAAAAGGTAGTAAAACAAATAGGCGGAGGAACAATGAAAAGTTGCATGTTTTCTTTTGTTGTTTTGTTTTTTAAAACACTGCTTCAAAGCAAACTAACCGCTTAAACAATACATTCTTTAGAGTCAGGCTATATACAGCAATTACAGAAAGTTGTCTGTTTGTATTGATACTGATATCTGGTTTAAATAACCCACTTTGTCCTTTTGATTTGTCCATGGTGCTCTGTGGCATTTGTAGGGGGAATCTGGAGGAGCCGAAAAGCCGAAGAAACCAGAGAGTACCAGCAGTTACAACTACAGGGTGGTGAAAGAGGTGACTGTCATCCATCTGAATATAGTTAATAACTACAGAGCTGTACCCTCCACCCCCCCCACCACCACCACCACCACCACCCACATTTATTACCTGTTTTTATGCTGCTTCCTGCATTAGATCCTCCTGCGTCTCTGCAGACTTTGTGTCCAGGAGGGTCAGTCAGGTAGGAAGAGCAAGAAGCAGCAGCAGAGGTTACTGCGGAACATGGGGGCTCACGCTGTCGTTCTAGAGCTCCTGCAGATCCCATATGAAAAGGTATCCTACTTAGTCTTTGTGGGAGTATACAGTGGGGGAAATAAGTATTTGTTCCCCTTGTAATTCAGGATTTTCTCAGAATCATCCTTAACCCACCAGATGAAATATTGGACCATTTAACTTGTATTTCTTCCCCATTTTTAAATTATAATGCCAATATTGGTTTATTTTTCCCAAAGCTTCTTTATGGTCTTGTAGTCAATTCCAGTCTTGTGCAGGTTTACTGTCCCTGCAATTTTCTGTGGTAATGCCCATGGTGATGGAAATGTTTGAAAAGAGATTGTCTCTGTGACATGTGCCTTTTATCTACATAGCAAATTAAGATTAGGAGTACTTTCTTTAAACGGTAATATGCTAACAGAGGTGGTAATCTTTGGGCAATTTACGATTTGTTTCCGATTCTTGGGGCGACGATTCGATTCAATACAATTCTCGTACAATATTATTTGGTATCTAAATTATAATAAAACCAGGTAAGACCAAAGCTCCTCTTGGCTGCTGATGTACACATTATATGCACAGTGTTGGCCTAAGAAATGTCTATTAAAATTTTTTTTTACAAATTGTATTCACAAAATTTACCCAATGTTAATCAATCTGCAGTAATAAAAGAAAATAGACCAACTCCAACCAAATCCCAGCCTTACAATACTTAGAATAGAAATGTATAAAGGACTTGAGACATACAAATACAATGATAAAAAGAACAAAAACAAAAAGATAATAAACAGTCTTGTATAGTATCAATAATGTTAGTATGTCAATAATAGTTATTTAATGCTTTTAATCCAAAAACAATTCTTAAAAAAATCATAATAATTTGCGGAAAAAAAACTAATATTTTTAAAAATACAGTTTTGAAAATTATTAATCAAAATCACACTTGAGATGTGGACTGATATTTTGAGCACCCCTAATTATTACTTGTTTTGTTGTATTTTAGATCCTCATTAGCCCGGAAAATTAAAATTTTGAGATTTGCCCGGACTTGTGACTTACAGTATGCCAACTTGTTACGTCAACAGATATCTCTAAACATCTGGAAATGTTTTCCGGCTGTGATTGCCAAATAAACAAAACTATGTAAACGGTGAGACTCATAAGCAAAAATTATATTTTATTGGTTGTATTGACCAGCACAGGTCACTACACAACCTCCAGTCTCATTTAATAAAGAAGTAAGAAGTGTCTGCTTAACTTCTAGATTTTGTGACAATGTACAAACATGGACTCAGGCCTAAAGACAATACACAGAAGGATTTACCCAAAACTACATTCAATTGCAGAAACAGTTCCTATTATTTATGGCAAAGGTGGAGACAAACAAAATGGTAAGTCCAATATACAAACCCCGTTTCCATATGTGTTGGGGAATTGTGTTAGATGTAAATATAAACTGAATACAATGATATGCAAATAATTTTCAACCCATATTCAATTGAATTTGCTACAAAGACAACATATTTGATGTTCAAACTCATAAACATTTTTTTTTTGCAAATAATCATTAACTTTAGAATTTGATGCCAGCAACACGTGACATAGCAGTTGGGAAAGGTGGCAATAAATACTGATAAAGTTGAGGAATGCTCATCAAACACTTACTGTTTATGGAACATCCCACAGGTGTGCTGGCTAAGGTGGGTGCCATGATTGGGTATAAAAGCAGCTTCCATGAAATGCTAAGTAATTCACAAACATGGATGGGGCGAGGGTCACCACTTTGTAAGCAAATTGTCAAACAGTTTTAGAAAAACATTTCTCAACGAGCTATTGCTAGGAATTTAGGGATTTTACCATCTACGGTCCGTAAAATCATCAAAAGGTTGAGAGAATCTGGAGAAATCACTGCACGTAAGCAATGATATTATGGACCTTTGATCCCTCAGGCGGTACTACATCAAAAATTGACATCAGTGTGTAAAGGATATCACCACATGGACTCACTTCATAAAACCACTGTCAGTAACTCCAGTTGGTCGCTACATCTGTAAGTGCAAGTTAAAACTCTACTATGCAAAGCCAAACCCATTTATCAACAATATCCTGAAAAGCCGCCGGCTTTGCTGGGCCCGAGCTCATCTAAGATGGACTGATGCAAAGTGGAAAAGTGTTCTGTGGTCTGACGAGTCCACATTTCAAATTATATTTGGAAACTGTGGACGTGGTGTCCTCCAGAACAAAAAGGAAAATAACCATTCGGATTGTTATAGGCGCAAAGTTCAAAAGCCAGCAACTGTGATGGTATGGGGGTGCATTAGTGCCCAAGGCATGAGTAACTTACACATCTGTGAAGGCACCATTAATGCTGAAAGGTCCATACAGGTTGTGGAGCAACATATGTTGTCATCAAAGCAACGTTATCATGGACGCCCCTGCTTATTTCAGCAAGACAATGCCAAGCCACGTGTTACAACAGCGTGGCTTCATAGTAAAAGAGTGCGGGTACTTTCCTGGCCCGCCTTCATTCCAGACCTGTCCCCAATCAAAAATGTGTGGAGCATTATGAAGCGTAAAATACGACAGCGGAGATCCCGGACTGTTGAACGACTGAAACTCTATATAAAACAAGAATGGGAAAGAATTCCACTTTCAAAGCTTCAACAATTAGTTTCCTCAGTTCCCAAACGTTTATTGAGTGTTGTTAAAAGAAAAGGTGATGTAACACAGTGGTGAACATGTCCTTTCCCAACTACTTTGGCACGTGTTGCAGCCATGAAATTCTAAGTTGATTCTTATTTGCAAAGAAAAATAAAGTTTATGAGTTTGAACATCAAATATCTTGTCTTTGTAGTGCATTCAGTTGAATATGGGTTGAAAAGGATTTGCAAATTATTGTATTCCGTTTATATTTACATCTAACATAATTTCCCAACTCATATGGAAACGGGGTTTGTAAGAAGATTGTCAAGCGTAATGACACATTAGCAATGAAGAGTATCTTTAGCTTAACCAGACAACATATAGATGAGATAAACAGGCTGTGTATATATAAATATATATATATACATATGTATGTATGTATGTATGTATATATATATATGTATATATATATATGTATGTATGTGTATATGTATATATATATATGTATGTATATATATATGTATGTATATATATATATATGTATGTGTATATATATATATGTATGTGTATATATATATGTATGTATGTGTATATATATATGTATGTATATATATATATATATATATGTATGTATGTATATATAGATGTGTATATATATATATGTATGTATGTATATATATATATATATATGTATGTATATATATATACATATATATATGTATGTATGTATATATATATATATATATGTGTATATATATATGTATGTATATATATATATATATATATATATATATATATATATATATATATATATATATATATACTGTATATATATGCCATATTCTAATCTTGCATAAATGTACATAGTTGTTTTAAATGGGGCGACAGACATTAGAGTCAGACATAGCCTCTATACTTAATAGCTTTGTGGACCGAAAAATGTAAAAAGAAAAAGCTAATAAACTTTTAAAATGTTTTCATGTCCCTGGTTATGAAGTTTTTTTAATCTTCTTAACTTCTCTTTAGCTGTGGGTCAGACTGTCTTGTGCATGTACAGTGGATAATAAAATTCTCCACTGTTTCCTTTTCTAATGAAAAGTAGCATATGGTTGTGACTTATATTTGCTCATATGAAAGTGTACTGCTACAGTATAACTACAAACATGGCGAGTGGGCGGAGAAACAATCGCAGCCAGCCGGAGGGGGGAAAACTTGGAGGAGGTCATTTGCATGTAAAAAAGAGGGCCTGCACAACAGCTCGTTTTCAAGCGACAGTCGGAAAACTGCTTGAATATGGATCAGTAAAGCAAACAATGTCACATTTTGACCAGCGATTATGTAAATCACAAAAAAGTGGGTTAAACGTGATTAAATCATAGTAGGACTTCGTTAAAGGGGAACTGCACTTTTTTTTTGCCCATAATTCACAATCCTAATGAGAGACAAGTATATATATGTCTTTTTTTTCTTCTTTTTCTTGCGTATGAGGCAGTTATGCAATTTTATTCAGACATGGCAGCTAGTTCACTGTGTCAGGGTGTGGGTTAAGCAGGTTAAGGAGTGTGTCCTCACATGGGCGTAGGGTGGGGCACTTGCGATGTATGTGGTGTGCAGTCTTCTTAGTGTTGTCAAATATGCAGGCTGTTGGTTGGTGGAGCGCACAGTGGTACATGTCAGAGTTGGAATGGCCAACTCTAGTTGGTAGCCAATTTAGAGTTACCCATTTCTTGCAAGGCAGGTTTGCACCTGGTGTCAACAATGTGTTAGGGCATACTGTAAATTGAGTGGGTCATGGGGTCTCTTGCCAGCCAGTTCTCCATCCGTCAAAGATGGATATTAGAACTATGAAGATTTGGTGCTTGGCAGGAGAAAGGGTGGCAAGAAGGCAGGTGTTGGTGGTCAAGTTGAGAGTTCAGATCAAGTTTGTGTAGGGGATGGTTCACGTCCAGCAAGGCCTTGTTCACTGATGAGTACCGGTAGTCTTTTCTACAGGTTCTATGCCAGATAACCTTGGCAGGATTTTTGTTTTGTTTTGTTTTAATGCATTCTAACTTGTCAGCTTACGATGGAGGCAATGGGAGCCATGACATTGCGTTTTTTTCCAACCATATACAGTAACTCAATAAATTAACCATCCAAAACGCGGCAAAAATATGCCATTTAAATTTCCAGACCTGAATATTAACTTATTGTTTTTATTAGTGCTTACGTTAAGGACCTACATTTAGCGGCACATTGCTCAGAGAAAGGCAACTTCCTTTTGCTGCTTTATTGACATCCTCAGCTGGTGAGCTGCTTTCTCGTCTCGGAGCTCTTGAAAGTTTATTCTATATTATGAATCATGTCTTTCACCTAGAAAGTAAAATTGGTTATTAGCAGCTTGTTGACAATGAGTAAGAACTTCAAATTTTATAAGGTAATGACTGAACATTACTTTAATGTACAGGAGTACCATAACTTTGGAAGTGGTGACACTCCGTACAAGGACTAAGTCTATCGTAATACCGTTGCGATGCGTGGGTTCATTTATTGTTTGTATAAGACCATAGCTATCAATTATAGTTTGTAGCGCTACGCACAGAGGGTCTGATGGGGTATTCATATGGATATTGAAATCCCCCGTTATAATTAAATTATCTGCATGCGTCACTAGAAAAGCGACAAACTCTGAAAGTTCACTGATAAAGTCTGAATAGGGCCCAGAGGTGAGATATATAACAGCCATATTGAAAGGTAGCAGTGTGACAGACCTCATATGTGTGCTTGTCTTACATAAGGATTGTGAATGATAAGCAAAATTCCAAATAAGTGCAGTTCCCCTTTAAAAGAGGAGGATTAATTTGTGTGCTTCATGGACACACAACCAGTATGTAGGCGTGAGAATGTCTGTTGGTGAATGGAGATCACTTACTTGTTTGGCTCAATATAGTATGAATTAATGAATAACCTTAATATAATGTTATTTTCAATTCATTGTCAATACATCTCTGCTTGTTACAATAAACCTATCTTAAAATTCTCAAATGTTAATATATTTGTAAAAGATTTCATTATTTTCACTTCACATTGTCATTGTTTTTTACTTTAGGGTGAAGATTTACGCATGCAGAATATCATGAAGTTAGCACATCAGTTCCTACAGAACTTCTGCGCAGGCAACCAGCAGAACCAAGTCCTGCTTCACAAGCATATTAATCTGTTCCTCAACCCCGGGGTGAGCGATTATCACTACGCCATGCGGCAAAGCAGGCTGGTCAAACATTATTTTGATGTGCTTCTCGTGTTTTTCAGATTTTGGAAGCCATCACCATGCAGCATATCTTCATGAACAACTTCCAGCTGTGCAGCGAGATCAATGAGCGTGTGGTTCAGCACTTTGTCCACTGCATTGAGACACATGGCCGCAACGTCCAGTATCTCAAGTTTCTGCAAACCATTGTCAAGGCAGAGAATAAGTTCATCAAGAAGTGCCAGGATATTGTCATGGCCGAGGTTTGTGCCTATTTACCTCCTTTTTCAGGTTTTTATGTTTTCTCCTAATGCACTTTTGTGGTTTTGTGTCCTCCCTCAGCTGGTGAATGCGGGCGAAGACGTTTTGGTTTTCTATAATGACCGCGCCTCCTTCCAAACACTGGTACAGATGATGCGATCAGAGCGGGATCGCATGGACGAGAACAGTCCGTTGATGTACCACATTCACCTGGTCGAGCTTTTGGCCGTCTGCACAGAAGGCAAGAACGTCTACACAGAAATCAAATGTAATTCGCTGCTACCGCTGGATGACATTGTGCGAGTGGTCACCAATGAAGACTGCATCCCAGAGGTTAGATCGCCTGGAACATGCGGAACAGAATAAATGTATTTACCTGTTCTACATTGAATATGAAAATGTCCCATTTTGGCATGAATTGAAAATCCGCTAGGTCAAGATTGCTTATATCAACTTTCTCAATCACTGCTATGTGGACACCGAGGTTGAAATGAAGGAAATCTACACCTCCAACCACATGTGGAAACTCTTTGAGAACTTCCTTGTTGACATTTGCAGAGTAAGCAACATTTTGCAGCACTCATGAAGTGATGCAATTTCTCTGAAAATCCAAGTTGGATCAAATGATTTCATTCATACCTTTTATGCATGTTTGTGTGCCTGCAGGTCTGCAACAATACGAGCGATCGCAAACACGCCGACACCATCCTGGAGCGCTACGTGACTGAGACGGTCATGAGCATTGTGACCACGTTTTTCAGCTCACCTTTTTCTGACCAGAGCACCAGCTTGCAGGTGTGAAATCAATACCATGCACATAGTTGCATTTATTTATGTTTATTTAGTAACTCTTTAAAAACACAAAATTGTTAGTTGTAAAGGTTTTATTTGTTTGAACATTGAGAAGCATTGCATGTTTACAATTGAGTGTTTGAAAGAGAATAGGAAGAAGCTGATTTTAGCTAAGCCTAAACCATTCTATGCTGCAGCCATTTCTGATGTTTTGTTTTCTATATGAGTTCAAATTTGAACATTTTCTCAAACAATTGTGCAGCAATAAAAAGACAGATTTTGGGGTGTCCCATATTTTTTGGCATTTTGAAGGGGGGAAAAATTCAAGTACATACAGTACTTATATGAATAAATGATTAACTGAAATAATAATTATATAAAAACTTAATCAATGTATAGTATAAAAAGCATTTAAAAAATTAAATGAATAAAAAGTGAACATAATTAAATAAGAATAATAAATATGGATACAATTTTAAGAAAATATATTACATCCAAATAATTAAAGTTATTATAAATGTTATCATCATAGCTGTAGTTTCAATGCATCGTAATGATATTACAAATGCACATTATCCACGATAATATATAATGTATTAATAACTTTGCATCATTGCCAAAAAGGTAATGTTCTCAGTATTTGTCATTGTTTATTAGTAAACCACAACATTGGTTCCCTCAAAACTCCAGGGGGGTACGAGGTTCAGCAGTGAATTCATGTTTTAAGCAACAGTGCAAGAGTTTTCGGTGCTTTTCTTCATAAATAATATCAAGAAACGTCATTCTAGTCCTTGCTGTCCTGTGCCGACCCCAACTTATCCTTCACGGCATGTTGAATGGATGCAGTGCACTCCTGTTTCAGGTCTCATGTGTCTATCATTAAGCTTAGTGTAGAGAAGAGGAGCGAATGGCTTTTCCAAGAAGGGCAGTTTACATGAGATGGTTGACAAATATGATTTATGGGTTTCTCTGTCTTTATACCCGTTACATTATGTAAGCCTTGGTCTGTTAATGTCTGTCGTGCCTTTGGTGGCCAACAGAAAGAATGTAAGCATGGATAGATGATAAGCTCCCCATACAGTATGTTATTACAACCAAATAGCCCGTGTCTGATGTTTGGATTACAAAAGTTATGTTAGATGAAGATGGTAATTTTTGATTTTGTTATAGTGTACTGTTACTCAAAAATCACATGTAGTAAAAGAGAAAAAGGATCAAGTTTAAATATTGTGTTTATGTTAAAGTATCAATAGCAATCACCAAAAAATTATTAAAAATGTGAAATTAATACATGTGATCGGTCTTGGCCGATCTTACTCATGGATATATTGACTTACTTTACAGTGGATTAGTTTTAGCATCTTTATGTTTGACATTTGTTTCATTTATTTCCTGCTTGTATTCTCTGCTACAGGCTTCTCTATTGGGAAAGCTATTCCAGGTATTTGTTTCATTCAGTAGTGGTGTTGCAGATTTTAGGGTTGCTGGATGTGTGTGTGTCCCTAGTGAAATTCTTCTGTGCGTCACCATTGATGAATCACATTTGGGCAAGTGCTCAACTATTGTTATTCGGGTCAGGAGTAAAAGGACCACTGGTCAAGCATGCTGGTCTCAAAACTTTTGAGGTGCTATATGTCTATGCAGTAGATTGGGGTGTTTTGTGTTGAGGAGTGCCGACGTTCTTGTCTTTTGAAAAAGACGACACAAATAATCTTTGGGTGCCATTTATTTTCTCAGACCAGACAGCCAGTGTTTGTGCAGCTGTTGCAGGCGGTGTTCAGGGTCTACCACTGCAACTGGCTATTCCCTGTCCAGAAAGGTTCTGTGGAGAACTGTATCAAAGTCCTGTCCGATGTTGGTAAGATCAATCCACATCATATACATCAAAACCTTAATCCAGCTCTAAAACAGCCCACCGTGAGAAAACTTTAAACTCTTAAATCAGGGGTCGGGAACCTTTTTGGCTGAGAGAGCCATGAAAGCCAAATATTTTAAAATGTATTTCCATGAGAGCCATATAATATTTTTTAACACTGAATACAACTAAATGCGTGCGACCAACATTTTTAGAGTATGATAAGTCTCTTGTTCTTTTTGATACCTTTTTTATTTTGAAGCTAACCGCTATCTGACCATGAATGGGACTTCTAGAAAACAGATGGATGGATTAAAATGCATTAGAATGTTTTATATTTTGAATGCTATTTTTAACACTGTGAATGCAGCTGAGATAGGCTCCAGCACCCCCGCGACCCGAACGGGACAAGCGGTGGGAAATGGATGGATGGATGGATTACCAGCGGAATTATTCATCACTTATCATGTCAAGCAATGTCAGCCAAGATTTATCCAAGAGCCAGGGCCAGTCATCAAAAGAGCTACATCTGGCTCGAGAGCCATAGGTTCCCTACCCCTGTCTTAAATTAAGGGACTTTCAATGTATTTTCTTGTTAAACACAATTGGTCTGAATGCATATGTGTTTGTGTTCCTGCCAGCCAAAGGGAGGGCCATAGCCATCCCTGTGGACCTTGACAACCAGGTGAACAACCTGTTTGTGAAATCAAACAACATTGTTCAGAAGACAGCAATGAGCTGGAGACTTTCTGCTCGCAATGCTGCCCGTAGGGACTCCGTGGTGACGGCGTCACGAGACTACAGAAACATCATTGAACGTCTGCAGGTAGAGGATTTGTTTGTATGTTGACATGTTTGGAGAGTAACAAGGTGTGTGTGGGATGTAGGACATTGTGTCTGCGCTGGAGGACCGCCTGCGTCCTTTGGTCCAAGCTGAATTGTCCGTCCTTGTGGATGTGTTGCATCGACCTGAACTACTTTTCCCAGAAAACACAGACTCGCGTAAGAAATGCGAGAGCGGAGGCTTCATATGCAAGTAAGATAGACAAATACTGAATCTGTTGTATTTAATTAGGGTACAAATAGGATATATTAATGAATGTACTTATGTAGGCTGATCAAACACACCAAGCAGCTGCTGGAGGAAAATGAAGAGAGATTGTGCATAAAAGTTCTGCAAACACTTCGAGAGATGATGACTAAAGACCGTGGTTATGGAGAGAAGGTAGGAGACAAATGCTCACCGGACAATTTTTTTTCCAGTATTTATATATTTTAAGATTTAATTCAACAGCTGTTTCAAGAATTTTAATAATGCTCACTTTATGAAGTGTATTGTCAGTGTTTTGGAAATGTTTTGCAGTTTAATTCTGCAAGCCTGCACATGAGAGTAGAACCAATTCTATTTTCAATTGTATTAATAATATAATGCATACATATGATTTGTTTTCATTGTTGCAATTACATTTTTGAAAAAGATGTAAGATTCCAAAAGTGTGTGTGTGTGTGAGTGTGTGTGAGTGAGTGAGTGAGTGAGTGAGTGAGTGCGTGTGTGTGTGTGTGTGGGAGTGTGCATGTGTGTGTGTGTGTGTGTGTGTATAAATGTATGCAATATTAATATTTTTGAATTATTTGTATTTATTACATATATGTGTATGTATACAGAAGAGAACTATACATAATTGTATTGATTGATTTATTTGTTTTTATAAATGTTGTATATATATATATATATATATATATATATATATATATATATATATATATATATATATATATATATATATATATATATATATATATGTGTGTATATATATATATGTGTATATATATATATTAAGGCTGGGCAACGATTAAAAATTTTAATCGAAGTTAATCGCACTATTTCTCTGATTAATCGCGATTAACTGCATTGTATACGCAAAGCCCAATAATGAATTCAAAAGTAGTGTGTAGTGCACCTTTATTGGAATATTCTCCCACATGAACAAAAGTGCCAAAACATTTGTTGTGCAAACACAATTTAAATCAGTCCTTGTTAAACAGTAGCAGTTAAATAGCATATTTTATGAAAATCAACTCAAAAAATGTAAATACAAACATTTAAGCTTATTACCACCACTGCCAGGGTATTTAAGTTATCCTGTTTGTTATGGAAAATAAATATAATCTGCACACAAATCTCTGAGCCACAATCATAACATCTGAACAGGCAATTTCTGAGGTAACAGCAGAAACATTTTTTTTTATCAGGGATCTTATGTTTAAAAAACCTATATTATAGGTAGTGGGCTGTTTTATGGAATTTTTGATTAAATTATCCGTAGTAGCAATATTAATAATGTTGTGTTTATTATGCGTAGTGCACTTAAGATAATTATGACCATATCTAGGAATTGATATGATGGGAATTTTCCGATTGTTTGCTTGGTGCTTTGATAAACTGAACGCATCATATACATGGTACTATATTGTGACGTTATGAGCCAGGGACAAAAAGAACTACCCTACCCAGCATGCAACAGGAGTGACGAGCATGCGCGGTAGCCCGGTATAGGTTGTGTCGCCATGACGGCATCTTGTATGTTGTGATATGCACGCTCTGAAAGCAAACGTTAAGAACTCAGCCAACACTCCTCGTCTGCATTATTCATAAATAGACAGACAACACATATACTCCGCTGCTTCACAGGCCGCTGGATGTAGCTGGCAAAGTATTCCCATGCTAGCTAGCCGGTCTAGCAAGCACGCGTCATTCAGTCCAAAACGGCCCGATCTATCCACATTCAGAATTGTCTGGCGGTCGTAAGTGATCCCGGATTGACCACGCTGTAAGCCAGCCATGAAATTTGCAGAATTGTCCGGTATTTTTGCCAAATGTTCCATCTTTACCAAGAGCTCCTCGACGCCGGGCGACGCCATCTTGTTAAGAAAAGGCGTTAACAAAATAAAAGCATGTAAACAACATACGCAAATGTGCGATAAAATAATTGTCGGCGTTAATAGATTGATGAGTTAACTCATAATTAACGCACTAATTTGCCCACCCCTAATATATATATATATATATATATATATATATATATATATATATATATATATATATATATATATATATATGTGTATATATGTATGTTTACACATAAACATATATCCATCCATCCATTTTCTTCTGCTGATCTGAGGTCGGGTCACGGGGGGCAACAATCTCAGCAGAGTATCCAAGACTTCCCGCTCCCCAGCCACTTTGTCCACGTCCTCCCGAGGGATCCCGAGGCGTTCCCAGGATAGCTGGGTGACATAGTCTTCCCAATGTGTCCTGGGTCTTCCCCTTGCCCTAAACACCTCCCCAGGGAGGCGTCCGGGTGGCATCCTGACCAGATGCCCGAACCATCTCATCTGGCTCCTTTCATGTGGAAGAGCAGCGGCTTTACATTGACCTCTTCCCAGATGATAGAGCTTTTCACCCTATCTCTAAGAAAGAGCCCCACCACCCAAAGGAGTAAACTAATTTCGGCCATTTGTGCCCGTGTATATGTATGTATATATATATATATATATATATATATATATATATATATATATATATACATACATATACATATATATATGTATGTATGTATGTATGTATGTATGTATGTATGTATGTATGTATGTATGTATGTATGTATGTATGTGTGTATATATTTATATATATGTGTGTGTGTGTGTATTTATTTATATATATATGTGTGTGTGTGTGTATTTATATATATATATATGTGTGTGTGTTAATGTATGTGTGTATATGTATTTATGTACATATGTGTATGTATATATATGTATGTATGTATGCATGCATGCATGTATATATATATCTATATGCATATACGTATATGCATTAATTTATATGGGGACTGCGTGGCGCAGTGGAAGAGTGGCCGTGCGCAACCCGAGGGTCCCTGGTTCAAATCCCACCTAGTACCAACTTCGTCACGTCCGTTGTGTCCTGAGCAAGACACTTCGCCCTTGCTCCTGATGGGTGCTGGTTGGCGCCTTGCATGGCAGCTCCCTCCATCAGTGTGTAAATGTGTGTGTGAATGGGTAAATGTGGAAGTAGTGTCAAAGCGCTTTGAGTACCTTGAAGGTAGAAAAGCGCTATACAAGTACAACCCATTTATATATATATGCATATATATATGCATATATTTATATATATGTATGTATATATTTATATATATATATATATATATATATATATATATATATATATATATATATATATATATATATATATATATGTATATATATATATATATATATATATATATATATATATATATATATATATATATATATACACACATACACATTTGCATGTGACTGCGTGGGTTCCCTCCGAGTACTCTGACTTCCTCCCACTTCCAAAGACATGCACCAGGTGATAGGTTGATTGGCAACACTAAATTGGCCCTAGTGTGTGAATGGGAGTGTGAATGTTGTAAGTCTATCTGTGTTTGCCCTGCGATGAGGTGGAGACTTGTCCAGAGTGTACCCCGCCTACCGCTCAAATGCAGCTAAGATAGGCTCCAGCACCCCCCGCAACCGAGAAAGGGACAAGCGGTATAAAATGGATGGATGGAAGGATATTCTTATTTGTGCTTAAGTATGAAACATGCATATTTTCTTATGTCCACTGTCCAGATTTTATAGAGTTTATCCAAAAGCCAATGAATAGAAATGAAACAGGACAACATTTTAACTTATAATTTATATCAGCTCTGTGCACAAGAACTAAAAAATATTCCACTGTTGATAAAAATAAATAAACTAAACAAATATAATTTATTGGTGTACACCATGAAATTGTATTTGTTTAGTTATATTGTTGTTTTTTTATTTTTTTACAAAAACTGTTACTCTGAAATTTTTTAAATTATTTTATCATTCTCCAACCCCGTGACTTTGCCGGAAACTTCTACAATTAGCCAACAGTCCAATGAGGCTAATTTAATATGGGTTGAAGAATACTCCTTTATGAGGCTCTGAATTGGAGGAGTGTGTCCACAATAATCACTTAACTAACATGTCATGCATGCTGGGTTGTTGACCTCTGCTTCTTCCTCCTTCCTGGACTGTTATCTAACCCTGCAAACCTTCTGCTCTCTTTCAGCTCAGGGCCTTTGATGATGAGATGGATATGACAAAGGTTATTCGTTTTTTTTTCCCCCTCCATGATATTCCTTTAGTACTTGTAGGCGCTCGTACTGTACGTCTTTAGTAACCATACTAGCTGCTGCTAAGGCTTCGTACGTATTGTAGTTAGTCTGAGCCCAGGGACTACTTCTGTAGTAAATGGTCAGAAGAGGCAAAGGGAGAATGGAGTCTAAGGAGTTTAGTTAATGCCAGGTGATTCACTTGTTCTCTACTCTGGCATGTATTCACTGTCAACCTTAATCCAGTTGAATGCTCCTTTCATGTCGAATTTTATTTCAAAACGTGTTACTGTTAAACAAACAGAGGTCATTAGGTGAAGCCATGGTACAAATAGATTGGTTATGAAAAATAACCACATTGAATCATAACCAGATTCCACTATTCATATGTATGTGTTTTGTATGGACACGATAACATTGACAAAAAGTAAGCAAAACAAATGTGTTTATTGACACAAATTAAACTTCTTCTTTCGCTTATTTTTTTATTTTATTTTTGTGTCATAAACAGTACTGAGCTGCCCACTAATAGGGGGAGTGGACCGAGAAGCAATAGGTATTTTCCTGTTAGTCTCAAATGTATCCATAAAAGATCAGGAAAAATCAATAGATGCTCTCACTTTTTTGACAAAGAGAATCTTGAAGGGTCTGAATCCTCACTAAGTATAGCAACAACGTTGTTGGTTGTAACATTGGTCCCTCCTGCTACGTCGTTTTATGCTCTGGCAGACCAGATGCAGAATGTGTTTTAAGTAGCAGAGTTACGATGCCGTTTAATGCACGGACTTGTAACAAGAAGCCATATTTATGGACAGTAGTGTGTTAATGAGCGAGTGCAAACTGATTGCCAAATCTAGTTTTAAACAAAGAGGCATTACCAAGTCAGCTGTGGTTGCTTTTTCATGTGTCTGATTGGACAAAATGGACATGACAACCAGTAAAAGTGACCTTATATATCGATAAATATTTTCTGAAATGCCACTGGAATGGATGATGTTTGTTTTTTTTTCCGTGTTATGGCCGACTGTTTTCTAATCGGGAAAGATAAGAGTAAAGAGTGTGTAACAATATATAGATAGTATATGTGATGGTGAAAGAAAACACAAAAAGTAAATAACTAAATACAAAGTAAAATGCAAAAAATAAATAATGAAGAAATATATATTGTGCATTAGGGTACTTGTTAAAGTCTGTTCTGCCACATGTCATGGATATCGGGTTTTGCAAAAACGATGATTGTAAAACAGTCTAAGTCACAGCACTCTGATTCTTCTCTTTGCTTATTTTCATCAATGTTTATGCCAGTAGTATCTTGTCATGTGAAGGGTGTTTCCCTTGTATTTCCTGCCGGTGACAATAGGTGGCACTGTGACTGTGTCTGCATGTGTGTTTGTGTGTGTGTGTGCATACTATATGCTTCTATTAATGAGTTGTGCGGAACTGTGACGACAGTGGCAGTCATTGAGGCTGTGTCCTAGTTTCTCCCTCCTGCAAACTGCACGATTCCTGGGCCCCTTCCAACTCTGGGCTGAGGTTACATAAGAACCCGGCTTTCGACCCCTCCACCCACTCCCTCCCTCCCTTTCCTGGAACTCAGCCTCTCTGCTGCTGCGTGACCTTCAGCCGTAAGTGTGCGTAAAAGTGTGCAGGATCTATTTGCCCATGCTCTATGTGTGCACCCGTGTCTATAAATGGGGTTGTGAAGATGCAGAGAGTATAAAGCCCCCCAGCACACAGGCACACCTGTCATGTGCTGTATCGCCTGTCTGTCTGCATTCAAAGCATCTTTGACATAAACCTGGCAGTTGCGCCGAAACATGTCTATCCATCCATGTGTCAGCCTACGGCCCTATTAACCGGTAACACCATCTATTACTTAACAATTCTAAGTTATTTTCAATCACTCACACACACACACACACATACAAACACACACACGTTGCTGTATTTGTCACCTTTTTGAGACCTCCAAAAAATACCTCACTCTTAAGGACCACCATTTCTAAATAAATAAAGATTTGTATTTACAACATTAATAATATATACATACTATGCAAATACAAAAACATGTAAGCTTTAAGTAAAACACTTTTGGGGGAATTTTTTGTTTGTAATTGGTTTTTAATCTTTATTATTTATTTGAAGTTATTACTGTATGTCTCATACATTTAAATTAATTTTGGCCAAAAGGGGCGCATTTCAATTTCTTACACGCACATGTTATTACATTTGTTGGCCAGAGGGGGGGCACTTCAAATGATTACGCACACTTGTTATTCCATTTGTTGACCAGAGGGAGATCACTATTAAAACTGACACAGTCAATTTGAAAAATCCCTCATTTTTGGGACAAGACTAATTTTGATTTTGATTTCACCACCAGAGGTGCAAATGAGACATTCTCTTTTAGATACATTGGTTTTCTGTTTTGGGACCATGATTTCGATCCTAACTTGTTCACCGGTCCTCATATGGAAGGTAATTTTCCTTGTTGGTGTCTCAAGAAGGGTAGAAATACAAAAACATACACACACACACACACTTTGGAGATGACTTATGGCATTAAATCCCAGTCACAACATTAGGTACACATGCTCAAGTTAATTACATGCAATATCTTTATTGATACCAAAAAATATATCTAATCGTGATTCTTATTTAAATTCAAATTCTTAATCGATTCGTAATTTTCAAAAACCAATTTTTTATTTTGTATAATCAATCTTAAAAAATATATATCTTTAGGTCATCTCCATGCTTTCTTGCTGCATACTTCAGTAACCAAAGGGAGTTTTTGTAACATGTAACCTGTTTTGAAAAAGTTATTTTGTTAGAACTATACCAAATAATACACTGGAAGAACCTGTTTGAATCGATAAACCTGTTGAATCGAAAATCGGTTCCAAATCGAATTGTCAACCCAAGAATCAGAATCTGATTGAATCGTGAGGTGCCCAAAGATTCTTATTGGTACCATTCAATATTGTCCTTTTGTTGCAACACAACAAACTGAGGGGTGTTTTTAATAATACGGTGACAATTGTGCAGCAACTTTCAAAGGCTCCAAACACAGACATGACTCACAGCAAAAAACAAAAACAAATAAACATCTAAAGCCTACAAAATAAAATGATGCAACAAACCCCAAAATCTCATATATGAGAGAAATGTCCATCTTTAAAGACTCAATACGTAATATTTTACAGTATTATAGCGCAACTAATTTTTACAAAGACATATTTAAAAATGTAACATCCTTCTGGATATCCATGATAGCCGTGGCTAAATTCTGTTTGACTCTGTGTCCTTTCAGCATTCCTCTCATGCAGTTGTTTTGGAGCTTTGTGTGTTTTTTGTCATTTGAAGCTTTTGTTTTTTTTATCCTGCAGCGTTTGTAAATACATTTCCTCGTTGAATTTGTTTTACGGTGTTTATGTGGTATTAGTTTTGCATCCTTTCTAAGTTTGGAGGGTTTGCTGTCAGCATATATAAGTCTTATATACCGGTACTTGAAATTATCAAAAATATTACAAAATCCACAAAATGGCACAGTGTCAATCATGATCATTATCGTTGTAGGGACAAATGTTTTATATTTTATTGGACTGGAGCCGATTAGATTGTGCAGTTATCCCTAATATTTAGTCCTGGATTGTATGTCTGTGGCCGAATGACACACCACTCAAAAATGCACACTACCCAATTGTTAAAGGGGAACATTATCACAATTTCAGAAGGGTTAAAACCAATAAAGATCAGTTCCCAGTGGCTTATTTTATTTTTCCAAGTTTTTTTCAAAATTTTATCCCATCATGGAATATCCCGAAAAAAGGCTTTAAAGTGCCTGATTTTCGCTATCTTTAAACCCATCGTCCATTTTCCTGTGACGTCATTTAGTGATGCCAACATGGCGGATAGCACAGCAAGATATAGCGACATTAGCTCGGATTCAGACTCGGATTTCAGCGGCTTAAGCGATTCAACAGACTACGTATGTACTGAAACGGATGGTTCGAGTATGGAGGCAGATAGCGAAAACGAAATTGAAGAAAAAACTGAAGCTATTGAGCGAATAGCTATTGAAGCTATTCGGCGATCGCCTTCCAACCAACGATTGAGTGTCGTAGGGTATCCATACATATATGTGCCATTTCTATCGTAGCATCGCCGGTAAAATGTGCAGGAGCAACTTAAATTCGTTGATTGGTAAGTGTTTGTTTGGCATTCAATGTTGGTGTAGGGAAAGGCTGGCCGCAAATACAGCTAGCCTAAATACCATGTTAGCATCGATTAGCTGGCAGTCATGCCGCGACCAAATATGTCTGATTAGCGCATAAGTCAATAACATCAACAAAACTCACCTTTGTGATTTTGTTGACTTTATCGTTGGAAATGCATCTGCTTTGAGTGTCGCAGTATATCCATACATCTCTGTGCCATGTCTGTCGTAGCATCGCCGGTAAAATGTGCTGACCAGACGATTAGCATGCTGTGCTAATCGATGCACACTCCACGTAAATCAACTTGAATCCGTCCCTGATCGTGTTGTTACACCCTCCGACAACACACCGACGAGGCATGATGTCTCCAAGGCACGGAAAACAGTCGAAAAAACGGAAAATAACAGAGCTGATTTGACTCGATGTTTGTAATGTGTTTGAGAAAATGGCAAATTGACTACCTAGGTGACGTCACAACTCCGAGAGCGAACAACCCATTTAGAGTTCGGAAATCGGTAAAAAAAAATGTGATCTTTCTTTCTGCAACATCAAGGTATATATTGACGCTTACATAGGTCTGGTGATCATTTTCCCTTTTAAATATCCCTGACATTGACTTTCAGACTTACAGTATGTAAGAAATTGAGCACACTGTTGGACTTTTACTCTGAAGATCGCCTCTTCACCTGGACCTGTGCATGTGTGTGCGCACGCATGCGTGTGTGTGGTCTTATTACGCAAGCCCTTGTTGTTTAGAGGAAGTCGTTCTTTGTTCTTTTTGCCTCCCAGCTCTTTCCCAAATATTTATCACATGATCTCTGTTGCTGGTTGCAATAAGTTCATTTACTTGAAAAACAAGCGCAGTTTGGGTAAAATAGGTCAGTTGCAGTCAAAATGAAAGTTGCAAATTATACATGTTTTTCAGTTTTCCCACAGGAAGCAGGCAAGTGGTAAGCCCCAGAGCTTGTGTATCCCGCTACTGTTTCAGCTGCGGCATACAAAGACGTATTTCTTTTGGTACTTTCAGAGAAACATTCTGTAGAATCCAGAGTCTGTGCCTGTCTCATAGACGTCATCTTATTGATGTCAGGGTTGTGATTGTAAGCGGTGGGTTTGTCCCGGGGAGTTTCCAGTTGAGTAGAATGTGTTGCAGTCAAGGCGGATGTGGCAGCTGTGAGGGGTTGCTGGCTGGTTTCTGTGGTCGGCGCTGAGACCATCAAGTGCATTCAAGCTGCATTCACTGTTTGGGTTTGATGTGGCGTTCGCGGACTTGTTTTTAGATGGTGCGATCCGCATGCACAAAGCGTGTAACCCCTTCCACGTGCAGATGCAATAGGGAATTAGCTTAAATGTACCGTATTTTTCAGACCGTAGGGCGCACTACCAATGAACAGGTCGATTTTCATACAAAAGGCGCA
>NC_084626.1:37910858-37983358 GCF_033978795.1 Nerophis ophidion
AACGGAATACAATGATTTGCAAATCCTTTTCAACGCATATTCAATTGAATGCACTACAAAGACAAGGTATTTGATGTTCAAACTCATATATATATATTTTTTTGCAAATAATAATTAACTTAGAATTTCATGGCTGCAACATGTGCCAAAGTAGTTGGGAAAGGACATGTTCACCACTGTGTTACATCCCTTTTCTTTTAACAACACTCAATAAACGTTTGGGAACTGAGGAAACTAATTGTTGAAGCTTTGAAAGTGGAATTCTTTCCCATTCTTGTTTTATGTAGAGCTTCAGTCGTTCAACAGTCCGGGGTCTCCGCTGTCGTATTTTACGCTTCATAATGCGCCACACATTTTCGATGGTAGACAGGTCTAGACTGCAGGCGGGCTAGGAAACTTCCCACATTCTTTTTTTAAGAAGCCACGGTGTTGTAACACTTGTCTTGCTGAAATAAACAGGGGTGTCCATGATAACGTTGCTTTGATGACAACATATGTTGTTCCAAAACCTCTATGGACTTTTCAGCATTAATGGTGCCTTCACAGATGTGTAAGTTACCCACTCCTTGGGCACTAATACACCCCCAAAACATCACACATGCTGGCTTTTGAACTTTGCGCCTATAACAATCCGAATGGTTATTTTCCTCTTTGTTCTGGAGGAAACCACGTCAATATAATTTGAAATGTGGACTCCTCAGACCACAGAACACCTTTCAACTTTTTCATCAGTCCATCTTAGGTGAGCTCGGGCCCAGCCAAGCCGGCGGCGTTTCAGGATATTGTTGATAAATGGGTTACGCTTTGCATAGCAGAGTTTTAACTTGCACTTATATATGTAGCGACCAACTGTAGTTACTGACAGTGGTTTTATGAAGTGTTCCTGAGCCCATGTGGTGATATCCTTTACACACTGATGTCGGTTTTTGTTGCAGTATCGCCTGACTGATCAAAATCCGTAATATCATCGCTTACGTGCAGTTATTTCTCCAGATTTTCTGAACTTTTTGATGATTTTACGGACCGTAGATGGTAAAATCCCTAAATTCCTTGCAATAGCTCTTTGAGTAATGTTGTTATAAAACTATTCAACAATTTGCTTACAAAGTGGTGACCCCTCACCCCATCCTTGTTTGTGAATTACTTAACATTTCATGGAAGCTGCTTTTATACCCAATCATGGCACCCAACTGTTCCCAATTAGCCTGCACACCTGTGGGATGTTCCATATAAGTGTTTGATGAGCATTCCTCAACTTTATCAGTATTTATTGCCACCTTTCCCAACTTCTTTGTCATGTGTTGCTGACATCAAATTCTAAAGTTAATGATTATTTGCAAAAAAAAAAAATGTTTATCAGTTTGAACATCAAATATGTTGTCTTTGTAGCATATTCAACTGAAATGGGTTGATAATTATTTGCAAATCATTTTATTCCATTTATATTTACGTCTAACACAATTTCCCAACTCATATGGAAACAGGGTTTGTAATTTACAACATACTATATTCAGTTCAGTTTCAGTTTATTTCTAACGTGCATACAATGCAATGAAATGCATCACATATTTCCACAGTTGTATGAAGTATTGCAATATTAATTTACAACATTTACTATGGAGAAAAAACTTCTGAGCTATTCCTTTCAAGCTGCTTTTCCATCAAAGTCACCATCAGAAGCTTGTCCATATTTTTGTAGATAAATGTCCGCATTTAGATATTATTGTAATGTCTTTGGCTGGGGTGGTCTTCTTCTGTGCCTTAGTGTTTTTTTCTGCAAAAATGTTTTGCACTGAGCACGGGGGGCAGTCTGTTGTTGTTCCCGGCCCTGATTTGGGCAGCGAGTTGAATAGCACTGGATTCTTTGAAGAATTCACCTGTATTAGTTAGTGTATCCTGAAAATTCAACCAAATAATTTCAACTTTTTGTGAGTCATGCATGCTTGTGTCTTCCCGTTGAGTACAACTAAACCCATCACCATTTCATCTGTTGGCGAAGTCCTGGCAACTCACTCTCACTCGACTTTTGCATGGCCGTTTGCATGGACTAGATAGTGTCGTGCTGTACTTGTTTAAGCTTGACGCATGAACATTAACCTGTTTGCTTGCATCTGTTTGGCCTAACACTGGACACTGATCCCAGCAGCTGGATCAGAACGAGCCTGAGAAGCTGTTGGAGGACCAGAAAAGGGTAAGTTCTCGCTAAACATGGCCGCTCTGCTGAGATCCAAGAACTCCCACATCTAAAAATGTGGTTGTATCTAAACGTGGAAAGAAAAGTCGTATTTGACACCAAGTAGCCATTTATCTCCAATGGACTCTATAATATTGAGTCAGGACCCCCACATTATGCCAGCTTTTCTTGTTAAGCATTAGATTTGGCTAGAGCAGTGGTGTCAAACTAATTTTAGATCGGGGGCCACTTGGAGAAAAATCTACTCCCAAGTGGGCCGGACTGGTAAAATCACGATAACTTAAAAATAAAGACAACTTCAAATTGTTTTCTTTGTTTAAAAATAGAACAAGCACATTCTGAAAATGTACAAATCAGAATGTTGTTGGGGTTTTTTTTACACTTACATGGTGCGGTTAATAGTATTCTATCTTTATTTGTTGGTGTGACAGACACGCACTGTCCGGGTTCCAAGGACGGGCAGGTTTAGACTTATTTATTCTTTCAATAAAGACGTCTCTGGTCGGATTGCTGCTGCTCGCGCCGCTGTCTGCTTTTCAGCAGCACGTCGTCATTTCCCTTTCGCTCTCGTTCTCCGTCGCTCTCGCTCAGCATCCGCCTCCTGTTGGGTCCGCCTCCTTTCTCCGTCTCTCTCCCCCCACGTTCACGGCTGCCACCCTTTTATACAGTGCGAATTGATTAATTGTGCCCAGCTGGGCGACCCGCGCACCTGATAACGATTGCGGCGTCGCTGCCAGGGCTCCCCGCCTCGCCGCTCGATCGCCGTCCACGTCTCCTCACCACCATCTTGGGCCGGGCTCCGGCCTGCCCGGCCTGCCCGGCCTGCCCGGCCTCGCTGTCGGATTGCCGGCCACGCCTCTTCGCCGCCATCTTGCAGCGGGCTACGGTGTGCGCTGCCTTGCTGTCAGACTGCCGGCTCCGCCTCTCCAGTCGTTATTTATACTTTCTGAATAAATGATGTGATAATGTTCATCAGTCAACTAATTGGTGTTCATTTTCAATCTATCAAGATAAAAAAATAATATCAAAACAAAATTACAGTATGTTATTTATGTAGTTTGATCATTTTCCTTGACTGATACTGTACTAACATCAGGTGGTTTATTTATATTTATATGTAGCATCATCTACAAAGATACAAAGAATTGCTATTGCGACATCTAGTGTACACACTTAGAACAGCGGTTTCTTTCATTAAAAAAATTCGGCTCATTTTTATGCTTAGCAAACTCATCCCGCGGGCCGGATAAAACCTGTTCATGGGCCTAATCCGGCCCGCGGGCCATACGTTTGACACCCCAGAGCTAAAGCATGATGGAAAAAGATAAAGCCCCCCCCCCCAAAAAAAAAAAACGTTATAGTTGACAGCCTCGAATCTTGCTGGATTTAATAATTAAAAAGTAATCCTCAAACTGATGGATTTATGAGCAGTTCAATATTGAATCATAAACAGGAGGTGTTGAAGTTGTGCTGTATAAGCTTTTTTTTTAGAGACGCTGCAAATAAAGCCACAGTGTGAGGGTGATGTCATTCATTACCAATTACTTCTTAGGGAGAGGACGAGGTCAGGCAGACCTGACAGCACAACACAATCATGACACGAGTTTGTGAGAGTCAGCAGCTGCATGACAGCTTGAGTCAAGTCAGTCGGTGTCAAGTGTGGGTATCAACGGCCTAGGCAAAAAAAAAAAGATGCTGGAAAAATGTTACAAAATGGGCCCATTCTGCGTGATCGCTGAAGAGCATTAAGACATGTTACTATTAGTATTTGTAGCTACATTACTTCCACATTTCTCCAGAGACCATTCCAACATCAAAATGTTCAGTTATTTCAGAACTTTCATGCCAAATCATTCAAACATAAAAAAAACCCTGCTCATTCCGGATTATATAACAATCTTTCACACGGTTAAATTCCCGCTTTTCCAGAATTTCTACATTTTCTATCAATCAAATGACATAAGGAACTCTTCTTTGAACATTTTTAAACCGATTCAAAGCAATTCCTACACCAAAATATTAAAAGGGCCAATGACGGTTTCCTCCTATATTAACTTGAAGCTGGCCATTATAAAAAAAAAAAAAAAAAAAACTTTTTTATTTAAGTGAAAAGTATGTATCTGAGATAAGCTCCAGCTGCCCCCGCGACCGCAAAAGAGCTAAGCGGTATAAATGGATGGTTGGGTGTGTATCCTTTTTTTTATGTAACATATATGTTATTTGATGCATGTTTTACATGCAACGACTACGTTTGTGGTCAAATTTCATACGAAGCGCCCTGTCATTTAGTAATTGATATTGTACATGCAGTTATTCATGCAAAACGAGTCCCTATGGATCACAGGGCCTAACCCACAGTGCGTGATCAGTGTATAGGGTGGGGCGGCCCTGGAACATTCCACCGCATCAGTGCCATTTACTCGTAACACTTTCAACATAAACTTAAATTTCTTACTTTTTTCAACTTTTAATCTAATCATACTCATATTAAACAACTCAGAATGTGCATTGGCCCATCCCAGGCAAGGTTACTTAGATGAAGATGAGCAGTTTGAGTAACAGGAGTTAGGTTTTTTATAGCATAGAATTAGAAAATACATGACATATAGCCACATAGCATTTGTACAATTAATAAAAAAAAACAAATATCATTTAAAAAAACAACCTTAAGATCGACAAACAATAGTTTAGTGGCTGGATGAATGGATATAGAAAAAATAATTCATAAACTTACTTTTGTCCTCCCATGACCAATAGTTGATCTGAATGATGCAATTAACTGTGATGTGTGAAATATTCAACATTTCAAAAGAAGGGGGGGTGTTAAATCCAGGAACACTGCTAAAGTATGTATTCTATTTTAGAATGTTTAAGACAATAAACTTCAAATATAGTTGTGATAAGAAGTAAGTATGCAAAAAAATATAACATTACATTTCATTGTAAGGTGTAACTTTGTAAGTGTGCACAAAGGCTACTTTTGCAAGTTTTCAAGATTATTTAATCTTTTAAATTCCTTCCATTCATCCATTTTCCTCCGCTTATCCAATTTATTAAATATGCAGTCAGATCAATTTGCAGGATACAGGATATTTACTGTTATTTTAGTTCATCCTGCATTAGTACATCGCACATTCTGGACTTGTTTTGCTGAAATGGCTCGCATGCAGGACTTTGAGCCAAACCCTTTATCCATTTATTATGGATTGTCCCTTTCGGCATCGCGGGGAGTGCTGGAGCCCATCTCAGCTGCATTCGGGCGTAAGGCAGGGTACACCCTGGACATGTTGCCACCTCATCGAAGGGCCAAAACAGAGAGACAGACAACATTCACACTTACTAATTGAGCGCGCGCCACCTAAACAAGGCCACTGGCCTTGACAATATCCCCTCCAGATTCCTCAGGGACTCTGCCACCACCATTGCCCCAATCATCACACACATAATAAACCTCTCAATTCAAAAAGACCAAGTACCAAAAGATTTCAAGATAGCAAGAGTAACTCCCCTTTTTAAAAAAGGAAGCAAATTAGAACCTGGTAACTACAGACCTGTTTCTATTCTAAGTTCAATTTCGAAAGTAATGGAAAAAATAGTTTATGAACAGGTAGATACATACTTTGCCACTAAAAAACTCATGTACAAATTCCAATCCAGCTTCAGAACTAACCACTTCACTGACACAGGCCTTCTCTATCTGACCGACCACATCAAACATGAGGTGGATGCAGGCAAATACTCCGGCATGGTCATGCTGGACCTTCAGAAGGCCTTTGACACTGTTAACCACACTATACTGTTGGATTAGCTCAGAGCAATCGGATTTGATAAAACCTCATCGAGCTGGATGCAATCTTACTTAGAGGGGTGGAAACAGGTGGTAGAGGTGAACGGCACTGTGTGCCCTTCCCCCCTCTCAGTAAGCTGTGGAGTCCCCCAAGGCAATATATTAGGGCCTTTTCTGTTCCTAATATAGGTAAACGACATGTCATCAGCAAGCGACTGTGAATTGTTCCTGTTTGCAGATCACTCGGCCCTGCTGGTATCCGGCAAGGACAAGTCACAGGTGGAAAAAAATCCTCAGTGCCGAACTCTGTAGAATTTGAACCTGGCTCGCTGACAATTAGCTATCCATACACTTAGGTGAAACTGAATCCATCCTATTTGGGTCCCAAATGAACCTTAAGAAAATCAGTGACTTCACTATTAAAGAGGGGGACGTTGTTATCACCAGGAAAGATGAGGTCACCTACCTAGGTTCCATTCTAGAGGCTAATCTTTCCTGTGATAAAATGGCAACCAAGGTATTCAAAAAGGTCAACCAAAATTTCCTCTCTGATCAACAAAAGCACCTTGAAGATTCTAGTGGGAACTCTCATTCAACCCCTTTTTCAATCACGCATGCACCTCCTGGTACCCCAGCACCTCCAAAACCCTCAAATCTAGACTCCAAACATCCCAGAACAAGCTAGTCAGGTTACTTCTAGACCTCCACTCCAGATCTCACCCCACTCTTACCCACTTCTCCAAAGTCGGCTGGCTCAGGGTGGAGGACAGAATAAAACAACTTGCGTTTAGCCGAGTCTATAACATTTGCTACACCTCCCTGATACCGAAGTACATGTCAAACTACTTCCATAACGTAAATGACCGCTATAACCACAACATCAAGGGGAGCTCCACAAACCATGTTAAACCCAGATTCCGATCTGAAAAATGTCTTAACTCATTCTCCTTCTATGCCACATCAATATGGAATGCACTGCCAACAGATGTAAAAGAAGGTGCATCTCTATCCTCCTTCAAAACAGCACTAAAAGAACACCTCCAGGCAACTAAACACTAGCCTAACCCCCTCCCCCCACCACATCCCACCTCCCAGGATTGTTAATAATCAAATGTATGTACTTGTTCTTATGCTCTCTGAGCTCACTATGTTCACTGCTCACTGTACATATCCTACAAAGTCAGACCTTCACTGTTACAATGTCCATTTCTCAGATGATACAATTGTTGGTGACCGAAGTGCTGATAGCAACCAAACCTAACCCCGCCGCCCCAACACCCTCCACATCCCATCCCCCCGGATTGCAAATAATTCTATGCATATACTCTGATGATTAACTTGTGTGATGATTGTATTATGCTGATAGTATATATTTGTACCATGAATTGATTAACGTGGACCCCAACTTAAACAAGTTGAAAAACCTTTTCGGGTGTTATCATTTAGTGGTCAATTGTACGGAATATGTACTGTACTGTGCAATCTACTAATAAAAGGTTCAATCAATCAATCAATCACATTCACACACTCGGGCCAACCTATCCCCAGGTGCATGTCTTTGGAGGTTAGAGGAAGCCAGAGTACCCGAAGGGAACCCACGCAGAGAACATTCATACTCCACACAGAAAGACCCAGGACCTTCGTATTGTGAGGCACAGGCACTAACCCTTCCTCCACCGTGCTGCAAACTTTAGGCCATTTTATTTTGTAATTCCTGATTTTCGCATATGTTCTGGCCTAAAAAAATCCATTAAAATGAATGGTTTCCACATTTCTAAACCGAGTCAAACCATTCATCATCAAAACATTTGGGCCAACTGTTTTCCACATCCTGCAAATTCCCTTTTTCCTGGTAATTCCACATATTTCGTGCAACAGTTCAGCTTCAACTCCTCAACATCCACACACAGTTTCCTATACATTTTTTCTTCACTAGTTGTGTAATCAAGTGTGCATCTTTAAACATTCAAAAAAGATTGTGGCAGCAGAGCTGATTGTATTTGCACTGTGTGACTGACACACAATGATCACAGGTGATAATTAACTTTTCATCACGCTACCAACACAATATAATCATGACCTTTGGAGCACAACTTTGTCTTACATAACCAGCCATCAGGGACCGTACAGGTTTGACAGACTTGTCACGTAATCACACTCACACCAACTCAAACACACGCATTTTCTTTCGTTTCCTTCACTTTGTCACATGGGAGGTCTGTCAGGTAGCCACTGGCTGCGGTTGCCATAACAACAGCAGAGTCGTGCTGCTTAATGCTCAACAGTTGATGAGTCACAGTGTGGGAGAGTTGGCCCCAGGTCTGTGTTTGAGAAAACTGCATCCCGACATTGTCATTAGGAAGGGTCACTCACTATGACAACAAGCACAGTTTGGGCCAAGAAGGTGGTGAATGACATAATATTTTTCTGAAACCACTGTTTACTTCTCCTTTTTTTATGATGCAAAGTTTCTGCTTACTTGAGGACCCCTGGTGATGATGATGGCGATGGTGAAGATTCCCCGTACAAAGCTGATGATGACTGTCCCCTGTTACACAACTACTCCTTCCGCCACATGGCTGCAATCATGTCATCGCATTTGTATTTCCTTCCCCGTGATAGGGCGAGGCACTGAGGCAGATTCTGGTGAACCGTTACTATGGCAACTTCCATCGGAGTGGTGGGCGGAGAGACAGCTTGACGTCATTCGCCAGTGGCCCCCTCAGCGCCGTCGGACCCAGCAAAAACCAGTCAGGTATTTAATACTAACGCTGAAAGCACACTTGCTTTTTTTCAACTTTTGAAGTTACAATCACTAAGGATCAAATGAGGTAATCCCTGAAAAATGGAGTATAATTTTATAAATTCCTATATATGTGTGTGTGTGTATATATATATGTATATATATATATATGTATATATATATATATATATATACATATATATATATATATATACCACAAACCCGGTTCCATATGAGTTGAGAAATTGTGTTAGATGTAAATATAAACGGAATACAATGATTTGCAAATCTTTTTCAACCCATATTCAATTGAATGCACTACAAAGACAAGATATTTGATGTTCAAACTCATAAACTTTATTTTTTTTTGCAAATAATAATTGTAAGAATTTCATGGCTGCAACACGTGCCAAAGTAGTTGGGAAAGGACATGTTCACCACTGTGTTACATCACCTTTTCTTTTAACAACACTCAATAAACGTTTGGGAACTGAGGAAACTAATTGTTGAAGCTTTGAAAGTGGAATTCTTTCCCATTTTTGTTTTATGTAGAGCTTCAGTCGTTCAACAGTCCGGGGTCTCCCCTGTCGTATTTTACGCTTCATAATGCGCCACACATTTTCGATGGGAGACAGGTCTGGACTGCAGGCGGGCCAGGAAAGTACCCGCACTCTTTTTTTACGAAGCCACAGTGTTGTAACACTTGTCTTGCTGAAATAAACAGGGCCGTCCATGATAACGTTGCTTGGATGACAACATATGTTGCTTCAAAACCTGTATTGACCTTTCAGCATTAATGGTGCCTTCACAGATGTGTAAGTTACCCATGCCTTGGGCACTAATACACCCCCATACCGTCACAGATGCTGGCTTTTGAATTTTGCGCCAATCCAAATGGTTATTTTCCTCTTTGTTCTGGAGGACACCACGTCCTCTGTTTCCAAATATAATTTGAAATGTGGACTCGTCAGACCACAGAACACCTTTCCACTTTACATCAGTCCATCTTAGGTGAGCTCGGGTCCAGCCAAGCCGGCGACGTTCTAGGATATTGTTGATAAATGGGTTTGACTTTCCATAGTAGAGTTTTAATTTGCGACCAACTGTAGTTACTCACAGTGGTTTTATGAAGTTTTCCTGAGACCATGTGGTGATATCCTTTACACACTGAGGTCGGTTTTTGATGTAGTACCGCCTGAGGGATCAAAGGTCCATAATATCATCGCTTACGTGCAATGATTTCTCCAGATTCTCTGAACCTTTTGATTAATTTACTGACCGTAGATGGTAAAATCCCTAAATTCCTTGCAATAGCCCGTTGAGAAATGTTGTTCTAAAACTGTTCGACAATTTGCTTACAAAGTGGTGACCCTCACCCCATTCTTGTTTGTGGATTACTTAGCATTTCTTGGAATCTGCTTTTATACCCAATCATGGCACCCAACTGTTCCCAATTAGCCTGCACACCTGTGGGATGTTCCATATAAGTGTTTGATGAGCATTCCTCAACTTTATCAGTATTTATTGCCACCTTTCCCAACTTCTTTGTCATGTGTTGCTGGCATCAAATTCTAATGTTAATGATTATTTGCAACAAAAAAAATGTTTATCAGTTTGAACATCAAATATGTTGTCTTTGTAGCATAGTCAACTAAATATGGGATGAAAATGATTTGCAAAACATTGTATTCTGTTTATATTTACATCTAACACAATTTCCCAACTCATATGGAAACAGGGTTTGTATATATACAAGTAAAAACCCTGTTTCCATATGAGTTGGGAAATTTGCAAATAATTTTCAACCCATATCCAGTTGACTATGCTACAAAGACAACATGTTTGATGTTCACACTCATAAATATTTTTTTTGTGTGCAAATAATCATTAACTTTGGAATTTGATGCCAGAAACGCTTGACAAAAAAGTTGGGAAAGGTGGCAATAAATACTGACAAAGTTGAGGAATGCTCATCAAACACTTATTTGGAACATCCCACAGGTGTGCAGGCTAATTGGGAACAGGTGGGTGCCATGATTGGGTATAAAAACAGCTTCCCAAAAAATGCTCGGTCTTTCACAAGAAAGGATGGGGCGAGGTACACCACTTTGTCCACAACTGCGTGAGCAAATAGTCAAACAGTTTAAGAACGTTTTTTAAAGTGCAATTGCAAGAAATTTTGGGATTTTAACATCTACGGTCCATAATATCATCAAAAGGTTCGGTGAATCTGGAGAAATCTCTCCATGTGAGCGGCATGGCCGGAAACCAACGTTGAATGACCGTGACCTTTTGATCCCTCAGAGGGCACCGTATCAAAAACCGACATCAATCTCTAAAGGATATCACCACATGGGCTAAGGAACACTTCAGAAAACTACTCTCACTAAATACAGTTCGTTGCTACATCTGTAAGTGCGAGTTAAAGCTCTACTATGCAAAGCGAAAGCCATTTATCAACAACATCCAGAAACACCGCCGGCTTCTCTGGGCTCGAGATCTTCTAAGATGGACTGATTCAAAGTGGAAAAGTGTTCTGTGGTCTGATGAGTCCACATTTCAAATTGTTTCTGGAAATATTTGACATCGTGTCATCCGGACCAAAGGGGAAGCAAACCATCCAGACTGTTATCGACGCAAAGTTCAAAAGCCAGTATCTGTGATGGTATGGGGGTGCATTAGTGCCCAAGGCATGGGTAACTTACACATCTGTGAAGGCACCATTAATGCTGAAAGGTACATACAGGTTTTGGAACAACATATGTTGCCATCCAAGCGCCGTCTTTTTCATGGACGCCCCTGCTTATTTCAGCAAGACAATGCCAAGCCAAATTCAGCACGTGTTACAACAGCGTGGCTTCGTTAAAAAAAGAGTGCGGGTACTTTCGTAGCCTGCCTGCAGTCCAGACCTGTCTCTCAACGAAATTGTGTGGCGCATTACGAAGCGTAAAATACGACAGCGGAGACCCCGGACTGTTGAACGACTGAAGCTCTGCATAAAACAAGAATGGGAAGGAATTACACTTTTAGTTTCCTCAGTTGCCAAACGTTTATTGAGTGTTGTTAAAAGAAAATGTGATGTAACACAGTGGTTAACATGCCCTTTCCCAACTACTTTGGCACGTGTTGCAGCCAAGAAACTCAAAGTAAATAATTAGTGGCAAAAAAAAAGATGAAGGTTATGAGTTTGAACATCAAATATCTTGTCTTTGTAATGCATTAAATTTAATATGGGTTGAAAATGATTTGCAAATCATTGTATTCAGTTTATATTTACATCTAATACAATTTCCCAACTCATATGGAAACGGGGGTTGTATATATACATACAGTAAATATGCGTATGTATATTGGTTATATATTGTCCAGGGTGTAACCCGCCTTCCGCCTGAAAGCAGCTGAGATTGGCTCCAGCACCCCCTGTAACCCTGAAATGGACAAGCGGAATAAAATGGATGGATGTATATATATATATATATATATATATATATATATATATATATATATATATACAAAATCTGAATCAGTTCAAAGTAATAATATAGGAGATATAAAAGCAGTACATAGTAAAATACATATACATACATATATACATACACATATATTTCCTATATTATATATTATTACTTTGAACTGTTTTACATTTTGTAAAGCGTCTCTGAGTACATTGAAAAGTGCTATACCAAAAAAAGTATTAATATTATTATATATATGTTTGTGTGTGTGTGTGTGTGTGTGTGTATATATATATATATATATATATATACTGTATATATATGTACATTATATGTGTGTATACATATATATATATATATATATATATATATATATATTATATAATTTTATATCAGGTGTAGGGAACCTGTGGCTCTTTTGATGACTGCACCTGGCTCTCAGATAAATCTTAGCTGACATTGCTTAACACGATAAGTAATGAATAATTCCACTGGTAATCACAGTGTTAAAAATAACGTTCAAAATATAAAACATTCTCATCCATTTTAATCCATCCGGTTCTACCGCACCTGTTCAAGAAGTCGCATTAACGGTAAGAAGTATTTTATTTGTTGTTTAGCTTTAGAATAACAACGTTATTCAAAAGAATAAAATACTTGTTATCCTCCAAAAATGTTGGTCTTACTCAAAAATGCACGCATTTAGTTGTATTCAGTGTTTAAAAAAAAATAATTATATGGCTCTCACGGAAATACTTTTAAAAATATTTAGCTTGTATATATATATATATATATATATATATATATATATATATACAGTCATGATCAAAAGTTTACATACACTTGTAAAGAACATAATGTCATGGCTGTCTTGAGTTTCCAATACTTTCTACAACTCTTACTTTTTTGTTCTGTGGTCAGATGAAACAAAAATGTTGATGTTTGGCCACAATACCCAGCAATATGTTTGGAGGAAAAAAGGCGAGGCCTTTAATCCCAGGAACATCATCCTACCGTCAAGCATGCTCTGGGCCCGTTTTGTGCCAATGAAACTGGTGCTTTAAATGGGACAATGAAAAAAGAGGATTACCTCAAATATTTAAGGACAACCTAAAATCATCAGCCCTGGGGTTGGGTCTCGGGCACAATTGCGTGTTCCAACAGGAGAATGACCCCAAACACACGTCAAAAGTGGTAAAGGAACGGCTAAATCAGGCTAGAATTAAGGCTTTACAATGGCCTTCCCAAAGTCCCGACTTAAATGAGTGGCCAATGCTGAAGAAACAAGTCCATGTCAGAAAACCAACACATTTAGCTGAACTGCGTCAATTTTGTCAAGAGGAGTGGTCAAAAATTCAACTGGAAGCTAGCCAAAAGCTTGTGGATGGCTACCAAAAGCACCTTATTGCAGTGAAACTTGCCAAGGGACATGTAACCAAATATTAACATTGATGTATGTATACTTTTGACCCAGCAGATTTGGTCACATTTTCAGTAGACCCATAATAAATTAATTAAAGAACCAAACTTCAGGAATGTTTTTTGTGACCGTTGTGAAGTACAGGTATGTGCTCCAATCACAATATAACAAAAAAATAAGAGTTGTCGAAAGTATTGGAAATTCAAGACAACCATGACATTATGTAAGTGTATGTAAACTTTTAATTGCAACGGTGTACATATATATATATATATATATATATATAAATGTGTAGTATATATATATATATATATATATATATATATATATATATATATATATATATATATACATATATATGTGTGTGTGTATATATACATATATATATATACAATATACATATATGTATATATATATATATATATATATATAGTATATATATATATATATATATATTTATATATATATATATATATATATATATATATATATATATATATATATATATATATATATAGTTGAGTTTTCTGTGATTTATCCTTTATACAATGCTCAATACCGGGGTAGAGCGGAATATATGTTAGGCCAGGAAAAAACACAGAGGCTATATTATCCCTACAAGCCTGTTTTGCAGGTTTCCCTACTTGTCAGGGGATTTTAGAATCCCCTGATTTGGTTTGTCATCCGAGTAGGTTTCATCAATTCGTGCTCATAGACTCTGATCTAGTCCAGCGGCTGGTACGAAAACCCTGAATATTTATACTTCAAAAAACAAGACGTTGTGCCTAATTAGTAACTGGTGATTACTAATCATTTGCAAAACATAACATTGTATATCTTGTAGTAGCTCTCATCAAGATGCCAGACATGCATGACAACATTGATTTCACCATCTGTTGAGTTCTATTGAGGGGCCAATCATGACAACATTAAGGGCTAAAGTCCAGCTAAAACATCTTCCTATAATTTAGCCAAAATGTTTATGTGTAATAAAGCTGTAGTAAAACAAGTGTCTCTCTGTGTCTTATGCAAGGACAGGCCTCTCTATCTGTCTGACCCTGAGCTCTTATCACCTCCAAAGTTGTGCACTGCGGTGCCCTTTGAGCACACAGAGCGCCTCTGTCTTATCACTGCCTGATAACGCATTCATTGTGTTACAGACTGCAGTCAAATACCAAAGTGTTCTATCTCTGCCAAATCATTTTATTCCAGTTTTTGTTGCTGATACCAGACATCAGAATCAGAATCAGAAATACTTTAATAATACCCAAAGGGGAAACTAACATTTTCTGCACAATCCCATTGAAGAGCAGACAAACATTACAGGGAGACAGAACAGGATCGCTTGTATGATAATCACAGGACTTATAGAAAATGTTGCAGTTGTGCCTATTTTGTGTTGCATTTTACCCAAAAGGGAAGGTTACCGCGGTACGGTGACAGAGTGATTAGCATGTTAGCCTCAGGGTTTGAATCGCTATGAAATAAATAGTATATTTAAACAATATTCTTTGTGTGGGTTTTCTCCAGCTTCTCTTTAATTTTCTTCCAAATGCCAAATGTTTGCATGTTTGCATGTTAGCTTAATTGGAAACTTTAAATTGTCCATTGGTGTGAATGGTTGTGTGAATGTGTACTCTGATTAAATGGTGCCCTGATTATAGTCAACTGGAATAGGCTCCAGCTCACCCATGACCCTACTATTAAAGATAAGCAATATGGAAACTGAGTGAATGGAAGATCATACTCATTCAACATGTGGTCATAGAGGAAGACCCCTGGATATCCTGTTTGTGCAGACTGCTTTGTTGTACAATAGTGTGTCTGTGACTGCGGTTACATGAGCATTTCCAAATGTTTTTAGTCTCCTGCTGTTCAGTTTTCTTTCGGAGGTTAGTTTTCCAATTGTTAGGTTTACGGTGTTTACATGCCCTGCGAGAACTGGTGTGTGCCGTTTACATGTGAAGTAGGAGTCTCTAGCTGAAAACCGTTTCAGTCGTCCATCCATCCATCCATTTTCTACCGCTTATTCCCTTTTGGGGTCGCGGGGGGCGCTGGCGCCTATCTCAGCTACAATCGGGCGGAAGGCGGGGTACACCCTGGACAAGTCGCCGCCTCAGTCGTGATTTGGTTAAATGATATCTCGAGGCAACGTGAGTTTGCGAGATCGGGGTGGTCCCACCAAGTTATCGTATTTCGGGTTCCCAAAATAGCTACAAACAAACAGAAAAAGAAGAAGCCTTTTAGTATGCCATCTTGAGCGTCTTCCAGCAATACTTAACCTGCTCGGTTGTCCAAACATAGCCAGCATCGCGCAAGTCTTCACACACTTTTTTATAAATGTCACCGTTCCTGTGCTTTCTTCCATCTATACTCGCCATAAAGTTAAGTTCTTTCAGTATGCTAAGGTGGACCGTAGTCTCCTTGTCACACCAGTAATGCTGACTTTTGCTCGCTATGTTGTTTGTTTGTATTTCTCCTTCTTCTTCCTTGTTTTCATGTCCATTTTTTTGCATCTTAAATGGAGGAAGCGTACTTTTGGCGGGACTCAAAACGCTTGACACTATTTCCACATTCACCCATTGATAGTGCAAGCTGCAATACAAGGCCCTAACCACGACCCATCCTAAGCAAGTGCAAAGTGTCCTGTTCAAAGACAAAACACACGTGACTAGGATGGCTGAAGATGGGGATTGAACCAGGGTTCTTCAGGTTGCTGGCACGGCAGTTCTATCAGCCAAGCCACGCCATTCCCGTATAACCAATTGTCGCATTAGAGAGAGTGCGTGGACACTCGGACTTCACACACAGATGTGAAAATAGAAGAAAAAAAACTATTGGAGGAATCAAACTAGTTTAGTGCATGGAAACCTAGTGACTATAAACATCCAGTGTGTAAAAATACATGTGTTAAAAATTTACTTTTACAAAAAGCGATCCCTTATTTTATATTTTATAGTATCTTTCAACTTTTACAATATGGGAAGTATTGATTGTCCTCTACAGT
Source organism: Nerophis ophidion (assembly GCF_033978795.1). Lineage (NCBI taxonomy): Eukaryota > Metazoa > Chordata > Actinopteri > Syngnathiformes > Syngnathidae > Nerophis > Nerophis ophidion. Next base: position 37,927,465 of record NC_084626.1, read on the forward strand.
GGTCATTTTTTATATCAGTCTGGAAAATGTTTCATAGAACGGTAAATTAACAATATAACGTTTAATAATTAAAAAAATAGATGGCTGGATTGAGGATGTACTATCAAGTAGCTTTTTAGTTTACTCCTATTTCCTGCGTTGAACTTGTTGTTGTTGGTGATTCTCCCGGCCGGCTAGCTCTGCGTCGCCTTGGAAACGCTAGAAACGAAAGTGATGTGCTTCGGTTTGCAGAACGCAGACTTTCTTACCTACGCCAAATAGGTTATGTTTTGGCCTGGGCTTGTTTGTCTGTTTGTTAGCAACATAACTCAAACAGTTATGGAAATATTTAATATCCTAAAACAACTCATGTTATCTACGACAATTACGAACACACTTCACTTCCTGCTTACGGCGTTCAATGCATCCATTTTGCCAGTCCCGTGTTGCACAGAGGATTACAGGAGAGGTAATTACAGATCCAACCAACGTTAAAACGGCAAAAAGAACTGCACTCACCAAGTTTTCGTTTGATCCTGTCACACGTCATGGTGTTATTGAGAAGACTTTGAAACCCAAATACCGTTAAATCTCTAGTAAATAGATATATCTACAGTACAGTATATCTATCACATGCACACCTAAACCCTTCTGCGAACCAGGATTTTCTGCAGGGGACTTTATTTTTTGGTCTGTTACACATTTCTGGGGAAAAAAATAGCCTTGTTATGCCAAACACAAATATCCACTGCAGCAAGACGCTGGTTCTCTGGAGGACATATTGTCATTTAAATTCATAGTACACAAATGTACAAGACTCACTTTTACAAAAAGCGATCCCTTATTTTATATGCGCTTTGTCCAGGGGTATACACATTCACACCCACAAGAATGAAAGTATTCTCAGTGAGGAACTGCAATCATATTCCTCTCTCCACTTGTTGATCTGTGATGTTGCAGTGTTGGGATCCCCCGGAGGTCTGAGTCGTGGTGAAATGAGCCTGGCGGAAGTGCAGTGTCACCTGGACAAAGAAGGAGCGTCTGACCTGGTGATTGACCTCATCATGAACACCACCAGTGACCGAGTCTTCCAAGAAAGCATCCTCCTGGCCATTGCTCTGCTAGAGGGCGGAAACACCACCATCCAGGTCGGGTAACCCTCTGTTGTATCCCACAATGCACCAATGCAAGTGCAAATGAAGAGGGTGTGCTGTACAATACATGGTTCTTTGGGTATATGGGTCAGTGTGCCACCTTAGCTGCACATACTTTATATAGAGCAGCTTTACATTATATTGTGTGCCCTTCGATTTGGCTACTAGGCTAAAGTGACAATGTTAACCAATGCATATCTTTATGTACGACATCTTCCTTTTACGCTGTTCATGGCGTTACAGTCGAAATAGCGCCTTCTTTCTTTTTTGATTTTTTTCTTCAAGCAAGTGTCTGTTGATACGCATCGTGTGATCAGTCTGTCCACCTCTGCGTTTGTTGTGCAATCACGGGGCTGTCATAATCAGATTAGGGCGAGGAAGCCGTGCGGCGGAGATAATGCTTTTGCTTCCCACGCTTGCGGCAGAACTGCGTCACATGACGGGTTTGTTACATAAAGCCAGTGTGAATGAACAATAAGGGATGTCTCAGCCTTCTGAACATTCCTACTCCCTCGCCTTCTCTCTCGCCGGCCAAAACTGGGTCATGCTGGGCCTCCGGAAGTGGGACAGTGAGGAGAATAGATGGATGAAGGGGGAAACCTGAGCTTCTCTCTCCCTGCTATTCTAAAATTACATGGAAACACTACTTTGTAGTCAGCAGTAAAATGTTGACCCAGTGGAAATATTAATGTTGCTCCCGGCAATGGATAATAACCAGATGTCCGACAGTCGTTGTATCCGTAATGGGATTTTTGGTACGGACCCCCTTAAGGGCACCAATTTCCCACCCGGTACATATTGAGTGAGGTTTTGTCCTGAGTATATAATTTATAAAATATGCAGCACAGCTTTTGACTGGCAGGAGAGCCAAGAAGTAGCCAGAACTTAAAAACATTTTCTGTTGGTAAAGTATCCTGTTTGGGCATTTCCGCATTGTAACCCAAAGAGAAATCTTAAAACGATTACAGATTATAAATACTATTTTTGGAGAATTGTATGTGTCACAACGTCAAATAAATGGGATGATTGCGTGCAAATGGATAAAGCCTAGAAATAAGCCGAATCAAATAGGTCTGCGTCCATCTATTTTTTTAGTAGTCGAGTAATGTATTGATTATTTTGCGCGAGTAATGGACTACAACACGTTTATCGACTCAATCCATCATTTAGAGAAAAAAGTTTAAATAAACAAGGATTTTTGGGATTAACTTTTACAAACCCCGTTTCCATATGAGTTGGGAAATTGTGTTAGATGTAAATATTAATGGAATAAAATTATTTGCAAATCATTTTCAACCCATATTCAGTCAAATATGTTTCAACGACAACATATTTGATGTTCAAACTGATAACCTTTTTTTTTTTTGCAAATAATCATTAACTTTAGAATTTGATGCCAGCAACACGTGACAAAGAAGTTGGGAAAGGTAGCAATAAATACTGATAAAGTTGAGGAATGCCCATCAAACACTTATTTGGAACATCCCACGGGTGTGCAGGCTAATTGGGAACAGGTGGGTGCCATGATTGGCTATAAAAGCAGCTTCCATGAAATGCTAAGTAATTCACAAACAAGGATGGGGTGAGGGTCACCAATTTGTAAGCAAATTGTCGAACAGTTTTAGAACATCATTTCTCAACGAGCTATTGCAAGGAATTTAGGGATTTTACCATCTACGGTCCGTAAAATCATCAAAAGGTTCAGAGAATCTGGAGAAATCACTGCACGTAAGCGATGATATTACGGACCTTTGATCCCTCAAGCGGTACTGCATCAAAAACCGACATCAGTGTGTAAAGGATTTCACCATGTGGGCTCACGAACACTTCATAAAACCACTGTGAGTAACTATAGTTGGTTGCTACATCTGTAATTGCAAGTTAAAACTCTGCTATGCAAAGCAAAACCCATTTATCAACAACACCAAGGAACGCCGCTGGCTTCACTGGGCCCGAGCTCATCTAAAATGGACTCATTCAAAGTGGAAAAGTGTTCTGTGGTCTGACGAGTCCACATTTCAAACTATATTTGGAAACTGTGGACGTGGTGTCCTCTGGAACAAAGAGGAAATTAACCTTCCGGATTGTTATAGGCGCAAAGTTCAAAAGCCAGCATCTGTGATGGTATGGTGGTGCATTAGTGCCCAAAGCATGGGTAACTTACACATCTGTGAAGGCACCATTAATGCTGAATGGTCCATACAGGTTTTGGAGCAACATATGTTGTCATCCAAGCAACGTTATCATGGACGACCCTGTTTATTTCAGCAAGACAATGCCATGCCACGTGTTACAACAGCTTGGTTTCGTAGTAAAAGAGTGCGGGTACTTTCCTGGTCCGCCTGCAGTCCAGACCTGTCTCCCATGAAAAATGTGTGGCGCATTATGAAGCGTAAAATATGACGGCGGAGACCCCGTACTGTTGAACGAATGAAGCTCTACATAAAGCTAAAGTTAAAGCACCAATGATTGTCTCACACACACTAGGTTTGGTGAAATCTGTCCTCTGCATCTGACCCATCCCCTTGAACACCCCCTGGGAAGTGAGGGGAGCTTTGGGCAGCAGCGGTGCCGTGCCCGGGAATCATTTATGGTGATTTAACCCCCAATTCCAACCCTTAATAAAATAAGAATGAGAAAGAATTCCACTTTTAAAGATTCAACAATTAGTTTCCTCAGTTCCCAAATGTTTATTGAGTGTTGTTAAAAGAAAAGGTGATGTAACACAGTGGTGAACATGCCCTTTCCCAACTACTTTGGCACATGTTGCAGCCATGAAATTCTAAGTTAATCATTATTTGCTAAAATAAATAAAGTTTATGAGTCTGGACATCAAATATCTTATCTTTGTAGTGCATTCAATTAAATATGGGTTGAAAAGGATTTGCAAATCATTGGATTTAATTATATTTACATCCATATTATCATTGGTACTTTAACTTTAACTTTAACACAATTTCTTAAATCATATGGAAACGGGGTTTGTACTATTAACCAATTAATATTACAATTGCACTTTCAAGTTAAAGTTAAATTACCACTGATAGTCACACACACACACTAGGTGTGGTGAAATTACCCTCTGCATTTGACCCATCCCCTTGTTCCACCCCTGGGAGGTGAGGGGAATCGTTTTGGTGATTTAACTCCCAATTCCAACCCTTGATGGTGAGTGCCAAGCAGGGAGGTAATGGGTCCCATTTTTATAGTCTTTGGTATGACTCGGCCGGGGTTTCAACTCATGACCTACCGATCTCAGCGCAGACACTCAATGACAAGGCCACTGAGCAGGCTATTTATATAGTATTTTATAAACTAACCCAAACTAAACAAAAAGGCTCTCTGCCAAAGTATGATTAAAAATATAAATGTATCAATTTCACACTTAATCCTAACTGTTGAATAATAAGAAAACACATTTTGTATACTTAATATACTGTATACATTACAATTAAGTGGCAAACAAATGTTTAAAATTATCGCAAAACTTTTGACAGCTTCTCTCCTTTTCTTTGGGCCTTTTTTTCTTGTCCCCTGTCGTCATTGTTTTTCTTTGGACCATTCCTCGCTCTATTTGGAGTATTTAAGTCCTGGGCACTCATGCTGTATACATTTTCGTTTGTTAAACTCAGAAAAAGAATAATTGAAGCAATAAACAACAAATCAAAATTTTTGTAATTGAATTAATAAATGAATCTAAAATAAACCATCTGATTAACATTCTCCTAATGGGAAAAGTTGGAAAAATATATATACTATTGAAGAATTACCTGACATCCATCCCTTCCATCCATTTTCTACCGCTTATTCCCTTTTGGGGTCGCGGGGGGCGTTGGCGCCTATCTCAGCTACAATTGGGCGGAAGGCGGTTTTACACCCTGGACAAGTCGCCACTTCATCGCAGGGCCAACACAGATAGACAGACAACATTCACACTCACATTCACACACTAGGGCCAATTTAGTGTTGCCAATCAACCTATCCCCAGGTGCATGTTTTTGGAAGTGGGAGGAAGCCGGAGTACCCGGGGAGAACATGCAAACTCCACACAAAAAGATCCCGAGCCTGGGATTGAACCCAGGACTGCAGGACCTTCGTATTGTGAGGCAGACGCACTGACCCCTCTTCCACAGTAAAGCCCAATTACCTGACAGTAGTATTCAATTTCGTCTGAAAAATATTAACGCAAAGCAATATCATGTTTTGCACTGTGTTCCCACTTCCTGTACCCAAAACGATCACAATGATCACAAAATTACCAAATATGTTTGTTTTTTCTCTTTCAACAATAGAGCCAACTAAAAAAAATAGTTAACCTTTTGACCTCTGGAGCTGAGCACCAGTCAGTATGTTTGTATCTTGTTCTCTCGTAACACAGTTAACTATTTACTTGTGGCCTTCAGCGCTAACAGAAATAAACCACATGCATGCAGTCCCTTTTGCAAATGTGCCCTATGCAAAGTTGTAGATTTTAATACTAGAACGGTTTAAAATGAATTTTTACACATTCCAGCTTTAATAACATTTCTATGATGGTTAATTGTGTAGATCTGTGACAAATTGTAGGACTGCCATTTGGCAACAACAAGCACTTTGTACTTTGTGTATAATAGTGTTTTTTTGTGTTTTTGTTGTTGTTGTTTTTTTGGGGGGGGGTAATTCACATTGTGCTGTCATTGTGGCAAGATGATGACATAAGTGACAGATCCCAAAAGGAGGGGCAGGCAGGAGCTCCGTTTGGTTTGCATGTGGCGCTGCCTGACGAGAGAAGGAGGGGGGAGGGCCAGGGAGCGCAAGTATAAATAGCAGTTACATAACATCCCTTTGTTGATGCCAAGTTGCGGAGCGGAAGGAGAGAAAGGGAAGCGCTATGACCTTGTTTTTCATCGGAGTCCGCCTCCACCTCGCCCCTCTCCTCTCCGTCTCATTCCAATCAGTGTTAGTCGCCATGGATACAGACAGCCTGTGTTTACCCAACACTACAGAAGGTGGGGGCGGGGGGGTATGCTCGTCCTTCTCCTCGCTTTCTTTCTCTCTCTCTCTCTCTCTCTCTCTCTCTCTCTCTCTCTCTCTCTCTCTCTCTCTCTTGCTGCATCATTTTCTACTATTAGATTTTCTCCATCCTCTCCTTGACCATTGTGTCACTCCATCCATCACATCATCCCCTCATCAGGCCACCAAAAGACAGATAGCAGTTGTGTAAGAGTTGTCATCACAGTGCGGTTTGGGTGTGGAAGTCCATGTTGGCGCTTCTGGTGTTTGTAACACGGCTTCCATCTTTTCTCTCAATTAAAATAACAGCTTCTGCAAGTTAAAGCCATTGGTGTGATACAGTCGTAACTCTCTAATGACAGATGTATTCCCCTCCAGTCACCACCTGTCAAACTAAATTCACCTCCCAACGGTGAAACCCAATAGCGGGGCTAATGCCCAGACTGAAATATGTCGTGCCAACATGGTGCCGATCCCAAGAGCGTGTGTCCAGCTGCATGCTGGGATGGATTTCTGCTGTGACGGTAACACATCATAAGCAGCTAAATGCAAATTTGGGTTGCATATTTTCGGTAGAAAATTCCGTCTTCAGGAGGGATTTGTGTGACACATGGGCGTGTTCTTGAAACGCAGGCATGTGCCTGTTGCCAGAGACAGCTGACCTACTTTTGTGAATGTTTGTAAAAGTCAGTGGACGTGGAATAAGTTGTGTGTGCTTGTGCTGGAAAGCTTGTGTGTGTGTGTGTGTGTGTGTGTGTGTGTGTGTGTGTGTGTGTGTGTGTGTGTGTGTGTGTGTGTGTGTGTGTGTGTGTGTGTGTGTGTGTGTGTGTGTGTGTGTGACTTATGTAATGGTAGAAAGGGAGGAGGGGAGCTCTAAATGCGGGTGCTCCTCTCCCTGCACACTCTCATTCAGTCGATGCATGTTATTGCATACTGACTGCTTAACAGCCCCTCCCACCCCCCAACCACACACTTTTTATTAAACGTTAGTTAACTAGCTGCATTACAAACACAAACTTGGCATGATGGCTGACACTTCCTCATCACTCTCCCCATCCTACAGCAAGCAGACTAGGGCGAGTTGGCTCACTGACCTGGCGAATATTCATCAGCGATCGCATTAGATGATTTTTCTTTTGACTGGTCTTTATCGTATTGTGGAGGGAGCAAGCGTGCTGAGTTTTGATTTGATGGATTGTTTTCATTGCTTTTTTTCTTTCCTATTCAAAGGTCAATTGTCCTTCCGAGACCTACCATGAAGAACAGCTAAAAGACAATTTTAAAGTTGATTTAAAAAACACTAAGGCCTGTTCTACACTAAGCTGGCTAAGGTTATACAGGCTATATCCCACCTAACCTTATCCCTGCCATACACACACAATGCCGTCGTTTAAGACCCCCTTCCCCTCCGTCCGCCGGCGCACACAACCTAGTACGCATGCGCGGAAAATGCGCACGTCATAGTCATCTCCATTGTTGTTGCTTTGTGTGCAAGTTCTTGAATTAAATTTTACTTATCTAAGGGGTCTAAATGTATCATGGGAAGGCATGGCTTGGTTGCTAGAGCGGCCTTGCCAACAACTTGAGGATTCCTGGTTCGATCCCCAGCTTCCGCCATTCTAGTCACATCCGTTGTGTCCTTGAGCAGGACACGTCACCCTCACTCCTGATGGGTCGTGGTTAGGGCTTCGCACGGCAGCTCCAACCATCAGTGTGTGAATGTGTTTGTGAATGGGTGAATGTGGAAGTAGTGTCAAAGTGCTTTGAGTACCTTGAAGGTAGAAAAACGCAATACAAGTATAACCATTTACCATTTACATTAAAGGCCTACTGAAACCCACTACTACCGACCACGCAGTCTGATAGTTTATATATCAATGATGAAATATTAACATTGCAACACATGCCAATACGGCCGGTTTAGTTTAATAAATTACAATTTTAAATTTCTTGTTGAAAACGTCGCGGAATGATGACTCGTATGATGGGGCGTGTTTGTGACGTCTCGGGTTGTAGCGGACATATTAGCCCAGCACCACTTACGGCTAAAAGTCGTCTCTTTTCATGGCGCAATTACACAGTAATTTGGACGTCTGTGTTGCTGAATATTTTGCAATTTGTTCAATTAATAATGGAAACTATAAAGTAGAATGCTGTTGGTGGAAAGCGGGGGATTGCAGCTGCCTTTAGCACCAAAACACAACCGGTGTTTCTTGTTTGTTGTGAAGCTTTAATACAGAGAGGTCAAGCGAACATGTTTCTCTACGTCAACCAGCGAGGTTTTGGATGGGAAAATTGTGATAGTAAGTCGGCTCTTACCGGAGACTTGAGTGGATTACACGACCTCATCCTCCAGCTCAAAAAGGCAGCTGTGATCTTGGCTCCTCGACTTCTCTCACAGACACTGGCGTTCACGACAGCCATCCGACTTTCAGGTATGACTTTATAATCTCACTAAAACACTATTAACACAATAAGCAAATAAGGGATTTTCCAGAATTATCCTAGCAAATGTGTCTAATAACATCTGAATCGCTCACACTGCCGTCACCTTTTCTTTTTTTTTTTTTTTTTAGTGCTTCACTCTCACTTTCCTCATCCACAAATCTTTCATCCTCGCACAAATTAATGGGGAAATTGTCGCTTCCTCGGTCAGAATTGCTCGCGCTGCTGGTGTCTACTATGATTGTAGATGTGAGGAGCCCTCACACCTGTGACGTCATGCGCACATCGCCTGCTACTTCCGGTACAGGCAAGGCTTTTTTATTCGCGACCAAAAGTTGCGAACTTTGTCGTCGATGTTCTCTACTAAATCCTTTCAGCAAAAATATGGCAATATCGCGAAATGCTCAAGTATGACACATAGAATGGAGAATTTACCTGCTATCCCCGTTAAAATAAGAAAATCTCTTTTCAGTAGGCCTTTAACCTACTTTGTGTGTAAAATGTGCTATATAAACAAAACTGCCTTACCTTGCATTGCCTAATGATGAACATAATAACTAAAAAAACATTCAAATAGCACAGAGAACTAAAAGTCTCCCGATAGTAGGCAAATCAAGTTTATTTATAGAGCACAAAAAAAGAAGGCAAAAAAAATTATGAATTAATTCAATTTTATCTCAGCTACAATCAATTGTAGCTGAGATAGGCACCAGCGACCCCCACGACCCCAAAGGGAATAAGCGGTAGAAAATGGATGGATGGATAATTACATTTTAATCAAAGAGTTTAGATAAAATACGTTCAGTTGTCATATGCACAGTTAAATAAAAGTCATTTCAGCTTGGGTTTGAGCATTGCCAATGTTGAGACAAGTCTTACATCTACTGTCAGACTGTTCCAGATTTTAAGAGCATAAAATTAAATTGCAGCCTCACCAAGTCTAATAAAGTGAAGTATCCAGACAGTTATCAGAATCACCCCCAAAATGTAATTACTTGTCACTTAATCACTTGTTCCTTATCCCATTTGTGACAGTGACAGTCTCATCAATATCTGCCCATCACTATGGCAAAATAAGATCAACAGAGTGAAGCCTCTTTCAGTTACCACTGTGTTTGTCTCTGTGGGCGGAGGCGGGGCCGCTAACCTACATGTACACAGCAGTTCAGCTTTGTAACATTGGCGTATTGTAGTAGAAATGATCCCGAACACCCCCAAAATCTAATCAGATATTGCTTATCACATTTTGGACATTTCCTAAAAGTTTTTTAATACCCACCCAAAATCTATTCCTCACTAATTGATAAATAGACACACCCTGTGATTACATAAACTCCCGGCGGAGGTAATAATGATAGTAATGATAATAAACAGTGCAATTTCTTGTAAGCACTGAACCATGTGTCTGCGCATGTGTGAAAAAAACGTCTCAAAAAATTTTGGTTCACATTTTTTTCAGAATCGTGCTGCCCTTCTGTGAGTTGTAGGCAGTCCCTTACTCCACTCTGTCGTCAGAGTTGTTTATTGGGCGACGGGCGGCCTGGCTCAGCAACTCTCTACCCCGCCTCCCTCCTTAGTCTGCTCTCTGCTCATCCCTGAGTGTTGATGGTGCGTACGTGCAGTTGAGCTGCTGCTTAGTGGTGGAGGCCCAGGGTGGGGCATGAGCCTGTGGAATCTGCTTCAGGGCACAAGCACACAGTTATGTCATTGTTTAAGTGGCTCCAGAAGACGTTTGACCACAAAATAATGCATTAAGTTGTCCTAATAAGAGCTTTGCCTCCTCCTGTTTGGCTCATTAAGTGTTCATATTTACCAGAATGTGTGTTTTAATGTGTTAACTCACTACACAAGGTCAGCTGATAAAGACATACAAAGCTTGTTTTTTCTTTGTTCATTCATATTTTGCGTTTTTAGCAGCCCAATTTTAGCATGGAACCTGGAAAGTCAGGTGATTACATAACAGCCCTCACTGGCCCAGATACAGTTTTCTGTGTGTCCAATGCTTGTTTCCGCTCCTTCAGTCATCTGCTTTTCTTCACCTTTTTTTTCTCTCTCCAAGTTTTCCTATTCCCTCTGTCTTTTATTTTGTTTCCGGACTGTTTAAAACCGATCTCTTTTTCTGTGTAAGTAGGCTAGGCCTCTCCCTCCCATGTCATTTCTCACCCTGTTTGTGTGGTGAGTTGGCCTCTACTGGGTGAGGCCTTTGCGGAGTGTTCTGCAGATAAGAGCTGTTACATAATCAAAACAACAGCCCGGTAAGCCGACACACACTGTATGTGAAGCAAAAAGTGCCCTAATCCTGCGTGATCCCGTTTCTGAGCAATAAGTAAATTAAACGCTCACGCCTCCCTAGATCCAGACTTGCTCCACTAAAGTTGTATAAGGTGAATGTACATTTAGGACCATTTTATCAATGGTCATAAATAGGCTAATTATAACACGTTTTTAGACAGGGGTACTTTAACTCACAAGTAATTTGAGATGAGAGCTTTTCACTCAGCTTTTTGTTGCGAGCATACCTTGAGCATACTTTGCATTACGAAACGCACATTTCAAAAAAAAGATTGAGGAGCTGCAGATGCTGTGTTTCATTTTGTTCTGTCTAGTCCGAACTTAACAAACTGGACAGTCGAGCATTACCTATGGTACACTAACATACACAACGCTTGTTGATATCTAATTTTGTTGTTTGGTTATTCAAATACGGATGTGTGGAACATAAACAACAATGGCCTTGTTTCCTTTGTTTTTACGATGCAGTGCAACTGTAAAAACAATTTCTGTTTGGTTCTTCGTAAATTAAGTACCCATTGGCCAATATTTGAACTTCATCGTCCCGTTTCCATCTCTACTGGACAATAGTGGAACACTGCATTTTTTTTTATTTAGTTGTTTTTGTCTATGTACGTATTTCTAAAGGTTCCCAGGCAGGAAGTTGATTATATTGCGAGGTAGTTACACTTCCTGTCCCTCATCCAATATGTTCCATGAATGTTTCTGTATCATACGAAAAGTTCCGTACCATCAGATTACATACAATTAAACCCTTTATAAATATTACTTTAAGAAAATCAAAATATCATGCTTGACGAGATTGTATAATCTATTTACCTGAGATCAACTCAATGTTTCATTTTGTGTCTATTTTATTCTTGTCTGTAAATTCAGAATTTTTCTTTAATATGCCAACTGTCCTACATTATCGTTAAATATTACTTAAATATATAATTTCCATTCCTATGTATTTAAGTGAGTGACAGAAAAAAAAGAAAAACGTTCTCACAATTGTAACTGTTTATTTGTATTATGTGTCCAGCGTTCGTTCTTTTGCCGTCTGACAGAAGACAAAAAGTCTGAAAAGTTCTTCCGAGTTTTCTACGACCGCATGAAGCTGGCCCAGTTGGAAATCAAAGCTACGGTGACGGTAAATACCAGCGACCTTGGGAACCGAAAGAGAGATTATGACAGCCAGGACAAAGATACCCCTGTCCGCAAAAAAGGTTTGTGGTCACCGGTCGTTAGATTTAAGGACCGATAAGACTTGTCTACTTCTATTTTTAACATGTGTAACTTACTTTTAAGCTCCTGCAGTAAATTAAAATACATTTCAGTGAATTCACTTTTCAATTGCTGTTATTTACTATTTATAACGCATCCAATTCGCTTTAAAAAGAGCTACAATGTCATAACCTGTAGCTAACGAAGCCAAGTGAATTGATGCTAAATGCTAACAAAACAACTTTTTGTTTGAAAAAAAAAAATTGTCACATTGTTTTCATACAAAGTCTGTCAAACTTAGTGTTTTACCTCATGCAGTTAATCACAAAACATTATCGCATAAATCATATTTAAACGCAGCCTAATCACACAATTTATTTTCACTTATGACTTTCTGACAATAAAATTGCTGTTTTGTCAAAATATTGGGGTCTTTTTTAAAGTTAATATAAATGATATGCACCCAAATAATTTACTGCGATCTTAACTGTTACTCATCACAATGCAAAATTGTGATTCATCTGATAAAAAAAATCAAAAAAATCGTTTGACAGCAGGACTTTTAATGCATCAAGGTTTGTTCATGCACTGCACGTAAGCACAAACACTAAAGTTAGCACCAATGCTAGAACTCGCACAGCATGAAATGTGTCCAGGTTGGTCCAGCAATATTATTGTGATAAATGGTTGTCGGGTTTCTAAGTTGGACATGGATTGAAAGGCCCGCTATTTCCTTATTACATGTCAAAATGATTTTAAGCTGTTAGTTTTACATTAAATTCTCATACATTGTGTTTGCAAACCTACTGCAAAAAGCTTGTAATTAGAATCAGAATCATTGGCCAAGTATGTTTAACACTCAAAGAATTTAACATGGTTGATTGTGCACTCTGTTCAATGTGAGAAGAAACCAAAATGCTTACATTTGTGTGTGTTCAGCAAGAGAATCAGCGGTCGTCATGACAGAGGAAGTGCGAGAGCAACTCGTGGAGGCCTCATCTGCCACTAAGAAGGCTTTTAACTCTTATCGGCGTGAGGCTGACCCAGAGGACCACTTCACCTCAGCAGATGGCCAGCCAAGCGCCGGGGATAAGAATCAGGACGAAGGAGAGATGAGCTACGTCATCATTATCATGCAGCCCATACTTCGCTTCCTGCAGCTACTCTGCGAGAATCACAACCGTGACTTGCAGGTTAGTCTGGTCGAGCCAAGTGGTGCACTTGATGACTTTTACATTTGGCTCTCTCTCTTTGCTGCTTTTTATAGGCGCGATGTTAACTTTGGTTACTCTGTATGCGTGTTTAATAATGGTATTCTGAAGGCATTACAAAAGACTGTCTAATGATGAGATAATGATGACAGACTGTATCAGCTTCTACTTGTGTTGTGATTGATGATCACAAGGTGTTTTTATCTCTTGCTGTTAGCTTATGTTTTGCAAAGCCGCTTTCTGACTGCCTCTTCAGGATGCGCTGTTTTGTGGGCGGTCTTGTTTACGTGGCTCCACTGCAACAGCGTCTTCTCCCCGTCAGCCATTGTAGTCTTTAGCGCTTCTATATGGAGTTTACTGACCATTATAAGTTTGAACTAGGGTTGTATGGTATACCGGTATTAGTATAGTACCTCAATACTAATGAATCATATTCGGTACTATAGTGCCTCTGAAAAGTACCGGTAAGCAGATATTAACAGTAAATTAACAAGTACATTAATAATTAATTTTCTACCACTTGTCCTTAATCATTTTGACAAAATAATCGAATGAAAAATGACACTATGTTACTGCATATGTCAGCAGCTAAATTAGGAGCCTTCGTTTGCTTACTTACTAATAAAAGACGAGTTGTTTTATATGTTCACTATTTTATTCATCACTTGCAATAAGAAACATATGTTTAATGTACCCTAAAAATTTTTTGTTAAAATAAAGCCATTATTGCATTTTTTTTGGTGCCCATTATTTTGAAAGGTACCGAAAAGTATCTAAATAATTTTGGTACCGGTACCAAAATATTGGTATGGAGACAACACTAGTTTGAACTATTTGCTATTTTGTATTAAAAATGGCATCAGCGGAGGATGAATGTGCATTTACCAGCCAGTCTACCCCACAACAAGGGGATAGACTACAATGGCGTAATTGTGCAAAGCACTTGGATCCTTCTAGTTGCTGGCACGACCGCTCTACCAACTGAGCCACATTTTAGACCATTGCCAATATAACAAGGCTTTTTACTAGAGCTGCTGTTGGAATCAAAGATGAGTTTGCGACTGGTCGAACATTAATGTTTACTGAGCCTGCAGTTATAATTGTATCCCGAAATTGAAATTAGTCCAATTTCAACAAACTCAGCTTTCAAAGAACTCACAACACACCTACGCGCAAAAATAAGGTGGAGTAGTATTGGCAAAAGCTTAGGTGTCGAAAGGAGCAGGTGATCAGTACATTCAATCAATCGCAACTCTTCGGTTCAGTGCTGAGAAAACAATCTTCAATTGGGCAGATCAAGTCTGCAGACTTCAACTACAGTACATCTGAGTCCGTTAGTTTGAACTGATGAAACTTGAACCGACTGTTTCTATCTCCTCAGAACTTTCTTCGTTGTCAAAACCACAAGAACAACTACAACCTGGTGTGTGAGACTCTTCAGTTTCTGGACTGCATTTGCGGCAGCACCACAGGAGGTCTGGGCTTGTTGGGACTGTACATCAACGAGAAGAATGTTGCCCTCATCAACCAAACTCTGGAGAGCCTCACTGAGTACTGCCAAGGCCCCTGCCATGAAAACCAGGTACAACACAACAGGCTGTACGGTCTATCAATACATACTTTGTGCATTTATATGCGTATTTTTTCACTCTCAACTCAAGAATTGTATTGCCACTCACGAGTCCAATGGAATCGACATCATCATTGCTCTGATCCTTAATGACATCAACCCGCTTGGAAAGAAGCGGATGGATCTTGTGTTGGAGCTCAAGGTGAGTTGGCTGGCAGGTAGAAAGTCGAGTTTAGGAAGAATCAGCCTCATTTTTAGGAATTATATAAGAAGGCCAATTTAGTATGAACTTTTTTAAAGGGCATTTCTCACTCTTAGAACAATGCGTCCAAGTTGCTGCTTGCCATCATGGAAAGCCGTCATGACAGCGAGAATGCTGAAAGGATCTTGTACAATATGAGGCCGAAAGAACTGGTGAGGAATTTGTTTTGCATCTTAACACTTTGAAACATGATGATTGTTGTCATTATTTTCTAAGCGTAGAAGATAAAAAAAAAACATGAAATCTTTTTTTGAACATGTTTTAGAGAGAGTTGGCGTTATGTCCACTACATCGGACAACATGTCTTAGAAATAACAATAATAGGACTAATATCCACAATTTCTAAAGAAAAAAAGATAGTAGTAACATACATTAATTGAATTGCAACAAAAAGTTACTGCAGATGAAGTACAACTAAGTCGCGCAATCCCATACGTGGAAATTGAAATATAGTCAGTGATGTTACACGTCCAATTTAGTAGACATATGATTAGTTCTCAAATCGCGAAATCAATGCGGCGGTATCTCGGGATATGTGTGCCTCATCTTATGAGTTTTTTGGGGTTAAGTCTCTCGGTTAATTGTTATGTTTTAGGTTGCGAGCAAAAATTCATGTTACACTAGTTGGCATAGTGAACGTCACAGTAAACCCCGTGAGATCCCTGTTCAAACACCCGGTTCTACTTGCTAGCAATAGCTTATTGCTACAGATGGACATAACCTTGTTTTTCAAACCGTGGGAAGGTAAAAAGTGATTATGAAGGACAGCAGAGAAGAAGAAGCAGAAGATTGCTGAAGTTCCCCCAGGAATCAATAAAGTGCTTTCTATTGTATTCTATTCTATTCTAAGATATTTATTGAATTAAAGAAAGATATCATCCAGAAAATGATTGAGCGTGTAGCCAATTTAGCGAAGCAGTTGAAAATACAGAAAAGTTTCTGATGATGTGTTTGATGGAAAAGCAGCTCAAAGGGGTTTCCGTGGAAGCCCTCTCTCCACTGTACATTATTATTACATTACTTCATAAAGCTACTCTAATTGTTTGTAGTGTATCCTCTTGTATTGTTTTTTTTTTCAATATTTCTTATCTAAAAGATTATGTATTTTTAAAGGCCAACCACCAAATACATTGATTTAAATGAATTTTGCAATATCAGTTTTCTGAGATACAAGCTGCATCACAGAACCAATTAAAGTTGTATCCCAAGGTACACTGTACTCTGAATTGTTAACAATTACATTCTTACTTAGTTAGTGCTTGATGTTGGAATATTTGAAGACCTGCAAAGGTCTCCTGGAATAGAAGCACCGGACAGAGATGTCTCTTCTGTTCTGCACTTCTTTACTGAGTCAGCCATCTTGTTCTTTTTATAGCTGACCAATGAGTGGCAGTGTATGGCAAGACAAAATAGCGTACTAGCGTCTTTTGTAGCAAACCGACACGCAACTTAGACATCAAGACCAGAGCATTTTGAAAAAACATCTTTTGACTAGTTCTCCACTGTGGTGACCATTATGCATCACTCTCTCTATAATATTATTATGAAATGAAAACAATGATTGTCTTTCCAGGTGGAGGTGATTAAAAAGGCGTATCTGCAGGGAGAGGTGGAATTTGAGGACACAAAGGAGGAGGAGGATAATGGGGATGAGGATGAGGAACATGATGCCGCATCGCCCAGAAATGTTGGGCACAACATTTATATCCTAGCTCACCAGGTCTGATATAAGTTTAAATTACTACTAAGAGTGTAACAATACACCTTAACCTCGGTACGGTACGTACCTCGGATTTAAGGCTGCATTTCGTTTCACTTTGCAAAATATTAAAACTGTTTTGCTTTTGTATAAACGGCTTTAATGATAATGATCATTAAAACTGAAAACTTTTTGCAAGTAATTCTGTGTACAATAATTTTTGAATTCTAAAAAAACACAGATAACAACAAAAAAAATCATTAGAAGTACTACTTTGTGATGTATCTTTTTAGTTTAGTGAATGCGTATAATTTATTTTTAGTACATGAAATGTAGCGTTACTATTTCCAGCATGTTTCCTCATTTCCCATCACTACTAAACAATGTTGACATACTGCTTTTTTATTTTCCACTCGTCTTTGTCCGTTTACGCATTTGGAGAGATTGACAGTTCCTACACAGGGGACTTTAAAGGCCTACTGAAATGAGATTTTCTTATTTAAACTGGGATAGCAGGTCCATTTTATGTGCCATACTTGATCATTTCGCGATATTGCCATATTTTTGCTGAAGGATTAAGTAGAGAACATCGACGATAAAGTTTGCAACTTTTGGTCGCTAATAAAAAAGCCTTGCCTGTACCGGAAGTAGCAAACGATGTGCGCGTGACGTCACAGGTTGTGGAGCTCCTCACATCCGCACATTGTTTACAAACAGGGCCACCAGCAGCAAGAGCGATTCGGACCGAGAAAGCAACGATTTCCCTATTAATTTGAGCGAGGATGAAAGATTCCTGGATGAGGAAAGTGAGAGTGAAGGACTAGAAAAAAAAAAAAGACTAGACAACAGTGGGAGCGATTCAGATGTTATTAGACAAATTTACTAGGATAATTCTGGAAAATCCCTTATCTGCTTATTGTGTTACTAGTGTTTTAGTGAGATTATATGGTCGTACCTGTACAACCTGAAGGTCGGCCCCGCACCGTTCTTCAGCACCAGTCGACGGTTGTTGGCGATGCCCATCTCTGCCCTTCGCAAGGGACCCTCTTCGAAACATGATCTTTCGAAATGATCATTGCATAATACACTCTACTTTGTGTGTGTGGTCCAATCCAATAGCAATAGTGTGCGGCAAGAAAGTGGCGTAAACCTGGCACTTTTGTGAACTGAATTTGGCACGGCAGGGGAAAAAAAAAGCCGGAGGGGTGTGGTGACCGCAAGTGTCTCCGAGGGAAGCCACGTTTCTCAACGAGGCAAAGGCGGCCGGTGGGACCGGGCTGAGATTTATTTATTTTTTTCCCCTCCACCGTGGAAGCATCCGACGGTCGAGGGCGGCTGGTGGGATGAGGCACGAGAGTCCTCAGCTGCCTCTTTGACAGGCGCAGGAGGAACGATGCAAGCTCTCCGCTCATGTCTACAGTAAGAGCCGACTAACTGTATTACCACCATTTTCTCACCGAAACCTGCCGGTTGACATGTGGTAGGGAAACGTGTTCGCTTGACCGCTCTGTTCCATAGTAAAGCTTCACCGTCATCTTTCGGGAATGTAAACAATGAAACCACGGCTGTGTTTGTATTGCTAAAGGCGGCCGCAATACACCGCTTCCCACCTACAGCTTTCTTCTTTGATGTCTCCATTATTCATTGAACAAATTGCAAAAGATTCAGCAACACAGATGTCCATAATACTATGGAATTATGCGATAAAAACAGATGAATTATAGCTGTTAACGGTGCTGGAACAAAATGTCCTCTCCAATGCGTGACGTCACGCGCACGCATCATCATACCGCAACGTTTTAGCAGGATACTTGCGCGCGATATTTAAAATTGCAATTTAGTAAACTAAACCGGCCGTATTGGCATGTGTTTCAATGTTAAGATTTCATCATTGATATATAAAATATCAGACTGCGTGGTCGGTAGTAGTGGGTTTCAGTAGGTCTTTAACGACAGACTTGGGTTTACCAGCTCTAACTTCTCCTTGGCACTATTGGTAACCAAAGCTTGGGCTGCACTTATTTTTATGGAGTGAGGCAGTTCCCATCCTTCACATAATGTGTACCGTGAAACAGTAGGCCTTTGTAACAAAGCAAATGTCCATATTGAAAAATCAGATTACAAAAATGATGTACCCCAAATATCCAATAATGTGATAATATACCCCTGTGCTTATGTTTTTTCATACAGTTGGCCCGTCACAATAAAGAACTGTCTACAATGTTAAAGCCAGTAGGACCCAGTGGAGACGGAGATGAAGCCTTGGAGTTTTATGCCAATCACACAGCTCAGATAGAGGTCATAAACAACATTCTTACTACCAGCACAGGCTTTAACAACCAGCTACGACAAAACCATGTAGAGCTCGTCTCTCCAGACTATCAGTGGTGACTGTGAATCCCTGTCTCCAGATTGTGCGCCAGGACCGCACCATGGAAGAGATTGTTTTCCCGGTGCCGAATATTTGTGAGTTCCTGACCTCGGAGTCCAAGCTTCGAGTTTACTACACCACTGAGAGAGACGAGCAGGGCAGCAAGATCAACGACTTCTTCCTGCGATCAGAGGACCTCTTCAATGAGATGAACTGGCAGAAGAAGCTTAGAGGTATAAAGCAGGGTCATGTAATATCAGCAACTCCCTCAAAAAGTGTAAATCTTACAATATCAATTCAGTTGATTTGGATGACTGATTCTTGGCATCCAACAGGATGGCAAATATATTTGATATGCTGGATACTATTTTTAATTTAATGTTTTTTTCATAAATAACACACTTATTTAATTAATTATTCAGCATTTGACCACAACAACACAAATGATTGCTGAACAAAAATATACGGACTTGGAAACTTTATATATGTTATAATATGTTCAACAGCAATATTATGTTAGAAAATATATTTTCTATTATTCAGCTGAACAGCAGCAAATACAACCACATCAAGCAATTTGTTTATGTTTGAAATGTTACTTTTTAATCTCTATCTATAAAATGAATAAATATTGAGTATTATTATATGTAATAAAATAAAATAAAAAGTAACAACATTACTAAATAAAGAAATGGAAAAATAGAGCACAGACCTTCTCCCAGACCCTATTTCCCAGTAGTAAAGAATCCATAAATGAAAATCATGACTCTAGATGGTGATCTGGATCACCCCTAAAATCTGATTGCTTATCCCTTGTACAATTTCTGACATTTCCTCAAGGTTTCATCAAAATAAGCCCATAAGTTTTTGAGTTATGTTGCTAACTAACTTACTGACAACCCTCATCGAATAAATAACCACCTGGCGCAGTTAATTAATGCAATAAATGTTGTCGGGTATATTTTGAGGTCATGGTTTGTTGAGGTAGCTCCAGTAAGTTCACCAAGGTGATCAACAGCACTGATTGATGCGTGACATCAATCAAAAATATGTACAGTGGCCAAAAATAAAAAATAAAAATAGTGGCTTTTTTAGCTCATTAATTTATCTCATGTTTTTTTGTGCTTTTTGGTATCATTCTTCTTGGTATTTTTGGTATGGTTATACAAATCCAGCTTTCGCCATCCTAGTCAGTGCCGTTGTGTCTTTGGGCAAGACACTTAACCCACTTTGCTCCCTATTATTTTGATCACTTAATTGCATGTTTTTTGTCGCCTGGTTACACTGACAACACTGTTTGAGTTTGAGAAGTATTAATTTCCTGAAATTGTCATGAAAATACATACATGACGTTTTGAGTTATGTTGCTAACTAACTAACAAACCAACAGCAACAATTACATATCCTCCAGGCAAAGATAATGAAAAACAGTGGAAATAAATAATGGTGGTACAAATGAATAATAAATATTTATTTCTTTATTGTAAATCAATAAAAATGATAAATATATATATTTTTAATTAATCCATCTTAAACCTTTTAATTTTGTACCTGTTTTTCATAGATGTGTGATTTGTTTATTTCCATCCATCCATTTTCTAACGCTTGTCCCTTTTGAGGTCACGGGGGGTGCTGGAACCTATCTCAGCTGCACATGGGCGGAAGGCGCGGGGCCGCGACCCCAAAAGGGACAAGCGGTAGAAAAATGGATGGATGGATGGATATTTTCGAATGTACTCTTTTTTTTTTTATTTAACAGTATTTTTTTTTCTTTCATTTTTCTTTTACATCTTAACTGCAAAAGCGGTCTACTGCCAAACATTCTAAAAAAAAATGTTGCCTCCCAATTAGAAACTGGTGACATATGCACACAGGAAGTGAAAAACGTTTATGAAACACATTAATTGTTGTAAGTGTGAATGTGTTTAACACAAGAAGTAAACAAATTGTCAGTAAATGTTGAAGGACTACAATTAAACAAACTCAGCTTTTTCTTACACTTTTTTGGACACGTTGAATTTGTGCAAGTACAAATGTGATGCTTGAATAAATGTCCAAAACAAATAAATCCACTGCCTTTACCATTTTAATTATAATTACCTTAAAACTAATATGAATGAAAAATATGTTTATGATTGGAAATAATAGCAACACATGGTGTCTTCACAGTTGCATGTCTTAGACATATCCGATATTAGTGGAGTGTTTTGGGGCATTGTTCACGAGTGAGTCACTACAAGGTTTTTGTTTGTGCAGTGATGATTATTGTGAAAATAATAAGCAGCTTGCAAGATTTCCTGTCCTGATTACAAGTAGACAGACCTTATTCTTGAGTCTGCAGGGAGCTTTTTCCATGCAAGTCCAAGCAGGATATCCTGTGGCGAGTAGAATGGAGAAAAAGACTCACAAACAAGACGCGACAATGACATCTGTGTGCTTGTGTTGTTGTTGGGTTTTCAGTCCACTCTCGAAAACCATGCAGGGGACTTTCCATATTTTTCAAGCCGTGAAAAACGTGTACGGTATCCGTATGAATCACTACTGAGAGATTACTTGGACGCGTTCTTAAACACACAAACACAGACCCACGTGCCGTCACAACTTCTAAACCAAGCTTAAAACCACATTTGGTCTTGCATTCAAATTACTTGCATCTCGTCATTCTCATCAACACAATAAAAATGGTCACATTAATCATATCTGACCTCTTTTATATGCTGTTGTATAATATTTAACTTGTTTTTATAGTATAAATGCACCTGTATGCATTTTATTGGGCAGAACTTGACAAGTTGATAGGAATTTGGTCTGTGACCAAAAGTGATAATGGACGTGACATTTACAAGGCACACAATTGTTTGCCATGCACTGGAAAAGTGCCAGATGCTCCAGTGTGTCTCCACTAGTGTTTACTACTGCTATGTATAAAATTTAAAGATAGCCCAGCCAGGGATTAGGTCACAATTTTCGGGGCGTACCCACACGCTTACTGCACCCATTTTACACCTAAAGTCCATCACTCTTTGACTGGTGTGAGCTCATTGTTTTTTCCGTTCAGGCACACTACACTTACCCTCTGGCACAATTTCTCTACGTAACAGTGTTATATAATGAGTGTAATTTCTCCTTGACACATTTCATAATAGAAATAAAACACAAATACTCAATACGATCCAAAAGTCAAAAACTCAGCACGATCACCCATTCCTGACTGCATATGTTCAATTCATGTGATTGCTGTTTTCACAAGTAACTAAAGGAGTCACAGCGTCCAGATGACAGAAGTTTCATTGACAAGTTCTCTTAATGTTTTTTTTCCTCCTGAAAATTAATCTGGTGGTCATTTTCCATAATATGAATTTGTTTTTGAGTGATCTGTAGCTAACTAACTGTACTTGGAATGCCAGACTCTACATGTAGACGTCATCTGCAGAACTGAAGCCCATTTTCCCGCATAGACAGTGTAGAATAGATAAACACATGTAAAACTATTCTTTGGTCACATAATTGCATGTTTTGTACCCGGTCCATATTTACTTCAGTGCTGATATGGTTAACATTCTCAGCAAAAAGTAAATATGAAAGAAACACCATTTACGGATTTGCCTGCTCATCCATCTCCTCTTCAAAAGCCACCAGAGTATTTCCTTATGCATCTTGAGGAAACATCAGTAGAAGAGGATGGAAAATAGAATACTAGCTTCTTGCAGGTTCTGGCAGTCTCTCACATTCTTGGGGGTGCTCATGAATTCCAGGATGGTATATGGCTTGAATAAAAAAAAATCTATCCAAACCCCCACAAAAACCTTTCTTCTTCAAAGTTAAAATCATTCAATTGAGTACCTCAAATTACATTCCTCTTGCTTGATCCATCATATTTTGCGTGAGTTGACATGACTGAAGAGATCCATGTATTATTCCTATATTCCACACTTTTTTAATTGGCAGACATATTTGATCATTCCTACAAATTCTGCGTAAAAATATCATATAAAGATTCCACCAGAACATATACTACACAATAGGAAATTGCCTCCGAATCTCTGTAGGTAATGACAGCAGGCACATGCAGGCCCGTACCAAAATCTGCTGAAACTCCTTAATATTTGCACCTGGCTCGCTGACAACAAGCTATCCGTACACTTAGGTAAAACTGAATCAAAAAGGTCAACCAAAGAACGAGATTCCTCTACAGAATCTCCTCTCCGGTCAACAAAAGCACCTTGAAGATTCTAGCGGGAACTCTCATTCAACCCTTTTTCGATTACGCTTGCACCTCCTGGTACCCCAGCACCTCCAAAACCCTCAAATCTAGACTGCAAACATCGCAGAACAAGCTAGTCTGGTTACTTTTAGACCTCCACCTCTGATCACACCTCACTCCAACCCACTTCTCCAAAGTGAGCTGGCTCAGAGTGGAGGACAGAGTAAAACAACTTGCACTGAGCCTAGTCTATAAAATCCACTACACCTCCCTGATACCAAAGTACATGTCAAACTACTTCCTTAACGTAAATGACCGCCATAACCACAACACCTGGGGGAGCTCCACAAACCATGTTAAACCCAGATTCCGATCTAACAAAGGTCTTAACTTATTCTCTTTCTATGCCACATCAATGTGGAATGCACTCCCAACAGGTTTAAATGTAAGTGCATCTCTATATTCCTTCAAAACCGCTCTCAAACAACACTTCCAAGCAACATCAACCCTTTACTAATACCCTCCCCCATTCACATCCTATCTCCCCGGATTGTAAATAACCTAATGTAAATAGTCAAATGTACTTCTAACGTATTTACTTGTTCTTATGCTATCTGAACTCACTATGTTCTCTGCTCGCTGTACATATCCTACCAAGTAAGACCTACACTGTTTCAATGTCCATTTCTCTGTTGATGCAATTGTTGATGACTGAAGTACTGATATCAACCAAAGCTCCTCATCCCACCCCCGTATTGTAAATAATGTAAATAATTCAATGTAAATACTATGATGATTAACCTGTGTGATGACTGTATTATGCTGATATTATATATTTGTACCATAAATTGATTAACGTGGACCCCGACTTAAACAAGTTAAAAACTTATTCGGGTGTTACCATTTAGTGGTCAATTGTACAGAATATGTACTGAACTGTGCAACCTACTAATAAAAGTATCAATCAATCAACAAAAAAACTCGTTAGAAAACAAGGCTATTAATCACTAATGTGTCTGTTTTGGGATGAATTTTACTTGCAGACATCATTTTGGTCCAGAACAAGGAAATAATTGCCAATGATGTCAGCATTAGATGGGCCATTTAATGACAGCCGCCACTTTCCAGTACAGATGATAAAAATGACACGAAAATGGTTGAAAAATAATCCACAAAGTAAGGGCAATTGCAGTATTACATCAGAATAGAAGTGAGGGGACAATTAACTAGGTCTTAGCACAAAGCCAGTTGGGTCCAGGAGACAGAGGGGTATATCCTAGCTTGGCACTAATGGCCTACTGTGAATGGCCCTTTTACTTTTATTGACAATTCTTATTTTTCTATGTCTTCCTTCCCAGCCCAGCCGGTATTGTTCTGGTGTTCCAGAAACATATCCGTGTGGAGCAACGTTTCCTTCAATCTGGCCGTGCTCATGAACCTGCTCGTCTGCTTCTTCTACCCGTTGGAAGGGATACACGGAGGTCAGTCGAAACATGATCACAAAGCTCAGTGTGACTTCTGAGTTCATCCGGTGTCTTGGAAGATGTCATTTTGCATTGTTTGGTCTCTGTTCACAATTTAAATTGATGATTAGACTAGTGGTGTCCAACCTTTTTGACTAGATGGCCACATTGGGCTTTTCATATTTGGCTGGCGGCTAAAAACGGACTGCATGCAAAGTGTATATATATATATATATATATATATATATATATATATTATATATATTATATATATATTATATATATATGTGTGTGTGTGTATGTATATATGTGTGTATGTATATATATATGTTTATGCATATATATATACATATATACATACTTATATGTATATATATACACTGCATTTGTATATATATATACATACACATATGTATATATTGTGTATATGTATATATGTATGTTTGTATATATGTATGTATCTTTATATATATATATATGTGTGTATAAAAATATATATATATACACATATTTGTTTATATGTATGTATGTGTGTATATATGTATGTCTGTATATATTTATATATATATGTATATTTATATACATCTATATGTATGTGTATATGTATATAAATATGTATGTATATACGTATGTATATGTATGTATATTTGTATATGTATGTATATATATGTATGTATGTATATATTTATATATACATGTGTATATATATATGTGTGTATATATATGTATGTATGTATATATATGTGTATGTATATATATGTATGTATGTATGTATGTATATATTTATGTATATTTTTAAAAATGAGCAACGATTCTGAATCGCACAACATATTCGAATCGATTTTTTCCCCACACCCCTAGTATGTATATATATATATATATATATATATATATATATATATATATATATATATATATGTGTGTGTGTGTGTGTGTGTGTGTGTGTGTGTATATATGTATACATATATATGTATATATGCACATATATATCTATATATGTATGTATATATACGTATATGTGTATGTGTATATATGTATATGTATATATATATATATATATATATGTGTGTGTGTGTGTATATATGTATATATATGTATACATATATACGTATATATATGAACATATATCTATATATATATATATGTGTGTGTGTATATATGTATATATATGTATACATATATACGTATATATATGCACATATATATATCTATATATGTATGTATATATACGTATATGTGTATGTGTATAAATGTACATATATGTATATGTATGTATATATACGTATATGTGTATACATGTGTATATATATATATATATATATATATATATATATATATATATAAAATGTTCCCAATTAGCCTGCACACCTGTGGGATGTTCCAAATAAGTGTTTGATGAGCATTTTATAACTATATTAGTATTTATTGCCACCTTTCCTAACTTCTTTGTCA
Source organism: Nerophis ophidion (assembly GCF_033978795.1). NCBI lineage: Eukaryota > Metazoa > Chordata > Actinopteri > Syngnathiformes > Syngnathidae > Nerophis > Nerophis ophidion. The sequence continues at coordinate 37,953,765 of NC_084626.1, forward strand.
CATGTTGCTGGCATCAAATTCTAAAGTTAATGTTTTTGTTTTTTTTAAATGTTTTTTTCTGGACACCCCTGCTTATTTCAGCAAGACAAGTGTTACAACATGGTGGCTTTGTAAAAAAAGAGTGCGGGTACTTTCCTCGCCCGCCTGCAGTCCAGACCTGTTTCCCATCGAAAATGTGTGGCACATTATGAAGCGTAAAATACGACAGCGGAGACCCCAGACTCATGAACGACTGAAGCTCTACATAAAACAAGAATGGGAAAGAATTCCACTTTCAAAGCTTCAACAATTAGTTTCCTCAGTTCCCAAACGTTTTTTGAGTGTTGTTAAAAGAAAAGGTGATGTAACACAATGGTGAACATGCCCCTTCCAACTACTTTGGCACGTGTTGCAGCCATGAAATTCTAAATTAATTATTATTTGTAAAAAAAAAAAATAAAGTTTATGAGTTTGAACATCAAATATCTTGTCTTTGTCGTGCATTTAATTGAATATGGGTTGAAAATGATTTGCAAATCATTGTATTCTGTTTATATTTACATCTAACACAATTTCCCAACTCATATGGAAACGGGATTTGTATATATATATATATATATATATATATATATATATATATATATATATATATATATATCCAAAATTGTAACAACATTTATAAGTCAGAAAAGACACAAATAATGCTCGGTCCCCTTTAATGAGTAGACCCATCTTTTGCATGTTTCGTTGACATTATGACCATACGAACCAACACATGACAAGTGTGAATGTGGCTTGTGAAAACATGTAGTGAAATGAGTTGTGTTGCTGCAATACACATTTAGAGGAGCTTTTTAAATTCACTTTTTGACCTCACACCAGGGTCAAAATGAGGTTATATCCTTAACACTGCAAAACAGGAAGGACAACTGATTTTTGGCATGTTTTCTCTGTTGCAGTCTGCTCCTGCATTATAAGGTGTGTCTTGCAGTGACAAACTATGCTGAAAATTCACTGTTGTTGTTCAGAGCTTTATTTGAAATTTAGTAACAGAATAAGAAAAGTGGGTGTCCTGGTGGTTAGCTTGTCGGTCTCACAGTCAGAAGATTGAGGGTTTGAATCTTCATTGGGGCATATCTGTGTAAAGTCTGTGTGTACACCGACTTCCTCCCACATCCCAAACACATGCAAATATAGATAATTTGAACTCTATATTGTCCGTAGGTGTGAATGTGAGACTCAGTGGTTTTGTCTATACATGTCCTGTGGCCCACAGTGTGCTTTCTCACCAAAAGTCAGCCGGGATAGGCTCCAACTCATTCAACTCATCCGTGACCACAACAAGGACAAATGTTGTAGAAAATGAATAAATGACAGTGTTTGCTACAGGGTTGCAAATTAACCAGTGGTCATTGTGCAAGACAAATGTTTAGTTTCAGAAATACAAAAGTACACAATATTAAAACGGTATTATTCTTTCTGTCATTAAATGAAATAAACTCAATGTCTGCATCTAATTAACGGTCAATAGAATTGAAATACAGCTGTCCCTCGCTAAATTGTGTTTCAAACATGGTAGCTTTACTACATTTATTGTATTTTTGTACAAACCTCATTTCCATATGAGTTGGGAAATTGTGTTAGATGTAAATATAAACGAAATACAATGATTTGCAAATCCTTTTCAACCCATATTCAATTGAATGCACTACATAGACAAGATATTTGATGTTCAAACTCATAAACTTTATTTTTCTTTTTGCAAATAATAATTACATTTGAATTTCATGGCTGCAAACATGCCAAAGTAGTTGGGAAAGGGCATATTCACCACTGTGTTGCATCCCCTTTTCTTTTAACAACACTCAATAAACGTTTGGGAACTGAGGAAACTAATTGTTGAAGCTTTGAAAGTGAAATTCTTTCCCATTCAGTTGTTCAACAGTCCGGGGTCTCCGCTGTCGTATTTAACGCTTCATAATGCGCCACACATTTTCGATGGGAGACAGGTCTGGACTGCAGGCGGGCCAGGAAAGTACCCACACTCTTTTTTACGAAGCCACGCTGTTGTAACACGTGCTGAATGTGGCTTGGCATTTTCTTGCTGAAAGAAGCAGGGGCGTCCATTAAAAAGACGGCGCGTAGATGGCAGCATATGTCGTTTCAAAACCTGTATGTACCTTTCAGCATTAATGGTGCCTTCACAGATGTGTAAGTTACCCATGCCTTGGGCACTAATGCACACCCAAGCCATCACAGATTCTAGCTTTTGAACTTTGCATCGATAACAGTCTGGATGGTTCGCTTCCCCTTTGGTCCGGATGACACGATGTCGAATATTTCCAAAAACAATTTGAAATGTGGACTCGTCAGACCACAGCACACTTTTCCACTTTGCATCAGTCCATCTTAGATGATCTCGGGCCCAGAGAAGCCGGCGGCGTTTCTGGATGTTGTTGAAAAATGGCTTTCGTTTTGCATAGTAGAGCTTTAACTTGCACTTACAGATGTAGCGACTAACTGTATTTAGTGACAGTGGTTTTCTGAAGTGTTCCTGAGCCCATGAGGTGATATCCTTTAGAGATTGATGTCGGTTTTTGATACAGTGCCATCTGAGGGATCGAAGGTCACGGTCACGTGGAGTTATTTCTCCAGATTCTCTGAACCTTTTGATGATATTATGGACGGTAGATGCTTAAATCCCTAAATTTCTTGCAATTGTACTTTGAGAAACGTTGTTCTTAAACAAAGGGGTGTACCTCACCCCATCCTTTCTATGTGTAAAACAGTGCAGTATTTGTCTTATTTTATATCATTATGTTGTGGCGAAGACTCTAAGACACTCTATCAATCAATCAATCAATGTTTACTTATATAGCCCTAAATCACTAGTGTCTCAAAGGGCTGCACTCTATGGATATACAACAACCGAAACTCAGTTTTCCCTCGCCCGGACGTGGGTCACCGGGGCCCCTCTCTGGAGCCAGGCCCGGAGTTGGGGCACGATGGCGAGCGCCTGTTGGTTGGGCCTGTTCCCATGCGGCCCGGCCGGGCACAGCCCAAAGTGGCAACGTGGGTCACCCCTCCAATGGGCTCACTAATTAAAGCAGGGGCCATACACACCAAACAGCAGTTCAGAGTACCCACCCTTTTTGGATATACTCGAGGGAGTACTGGAAAGTGCACCCCCGGGTGATTCCCTTGTCCTACTGGGGGACTTCAACGTTCATGTTGGCAACGACAGTGAAACCTGGAGAGAAGTAATTGGGAAGAATGGCATCCCGGATCTGAACCCGAGTGGTGTTTTGTTATTGGACTTTTGTGCTTGTCACAGATTGTCCATAACAAACACCATGTTCAAACATAAGGGTGTCCATATGTGCACTTAGCACCAGGACACCCTAGGCCGCAGTTCCATGATCGACTTTGTAGTTGTGGCCTCATGTCTTGGACACTCGGGTGAAGAGAGGGGCGGCGCTTTCTACCGATCACCACCTGTTGGTGAGTTGGCTGCGATGGTGGAGGCGGATGCCGGACAGACCTGGCAGGCCCAAACACATTGTGAGGGTCTGCTGGGAACCTCTGACAGAGTCTCCTGTCAGAGCAGCTTCAGTGGTCGCGGAGGCAAAAAGTCGGACTTGGGAGGAGTTCGGGGACGCCATGGAAAACGACTTCCGGACGGCTTCGAAGCGATTCTGGACCACCATCCGCCGCCTCAGGAAGGGGAAGCAGTGCAGTGTCAACACCGTGTATGGTGCGGATGGTGTTCTGCTGACCTCGACTGCGGATGTTGTTGATCGGTGGAAAGAATACTTCGAAGACCTCCTCAATCCCACCAACACGTCTTCCTATGAGGAAGCAGTGCCTGGCGAATATGTGGTGGGCTCTCCTATTTCTGGGGCTGAGGTTGCTGAGGTAGTTAAAAAGATCCTCGGAGGCAAGGCCCCGGGGGTGGATGAGATCCGCCTGGAGTTCCTTAAGGTTCTGGATGCTGTGGGGATGTCTTGGTTGACAAGACTCTGCAGCATCACGTGGACATCAGGGGAGGTACCTCTGGATTGGCAGACCGGGGTGATGGCTCCTCTCTTTAAGAAAGGGAACCGGAGGGTGTGTTCCAACTATCGTGGAATCACACTCCTCAGCCTTCCCGGTAAGGTTTATTCAGATGTCGAACCTCGGATCCAGGAGGAACAGTGTGGTTTTCGTCCTGGTCGTGGAACTGTGGACCAGCTCTAAACTCTTGGCAGGGTCCTTGACGGTGCATGGGAGTTCGCCAACTTGTTGACTTGGAAAAGGCATTCGACCGTATCCCTCGGCAAGTCCTGTGGAGAGTGCTCAGAGAGTATGGGATACCGGACTGTCCGATTTTGGCGGTCCGCTCCCTGTACGATCAGTGTCAGGACTTGGTCCGCATTGCCTGCAGTAAGTCAGACATGTTTCCAGTGAGGGTTGGACTCCGCCAAGGCTGTCCTTTGTCACAGATTCTGTTCATAACCTTTATGGACAGAATTTTTAGGTGCAGTCTAGGCGTTGAGGGGTTCCGGTTTGATGGCCGCGGGATTAGGTCTCTGCTTTGTGCAGATGATGCGGTCCTGATGGCTTCATCTGGCTGGGATCTTCAGCTCTCACTGTCTTGGTTCCCAGCCGAGTGTGAAGCGACTGGAATGAGAATCAGCACCTCCAAGTCCGAATCCATGGTTCTCGCCTGAAAAAGGGTGGAATTCCATCTCCGGGTTGGGGAAGAGACCTTGCCCCAAGTAGAGGAGTTCAACTACCTAGGACTCTTGTTCACGAGTGAGGGAAGAGTGGATCGTGAGATCGACAGGCGGATCGGTGCAGCGTCTTCAGTAATGCGGACGCTGTATCGATCCGTTGTGGTGAAGAAGAAGCTGAGCCGGAAGGAAAAGCTCTCAGTTTACCGGTCAATCTAAGTTCCCATCCACATTTATGATCATGAGCTTTGGGTCATGACCGAAAGGACAAGATCACGGGTTCAAGCGGCCGAAATGAGTTTCCTCCGCCGGATGGCGGGGCTCTCCCTTAGAGATAGGGTGAGAAGCTCTGCCATCCGGGAGGAACTCAAAGTAAAGCCGCTGCTCCTCCACATCGAGAGGAGCCAGATGAGGTGGTTCAGGCATATGGTCAGGATGCCACCCGAACGCCTCCCTCGGGAGGTGTTTAGGGCACGTCCAACCGGAAGCAGGCCACGTGGAAGACCCAGGACACGTTGGGAAGACTATGTCTCCCGGCTGGCCTGGGAACGCCTCGGGATCCCCCGGGAAGAGCTGGACGAAGTGGGTGGGGAGAGGAAAGTCTGGGCTTCCCTGCTTAGGCTGCTGCCCCCGCGACCCGACCTCGGATAAGCGGAAGAAGATGGATGGATGGATAGATGTTGTGGCGATCGATAACGATATCCACCACGCGGGACTGTATCTTTTCCGGTAAAATCAAGTTGAGCCAATTTTGGCAGAACTTTTTGATGGGCTTCATCTTTGCCCCCTGCCTCATTAATAACATGTCTTTACATTGGTGAGACTTTGATGTGAACAATATCCAAAGACAACAGCAGGATGTAGCATTGGAGTCAGCGCAGCACATCAGCCTAATAAGACTGCTATTATCTATCAGCTTTTAACAGCTGTCTGGCAAAAGTGGAGACAATTTCCTTCATGCATTTCGTCTATGACATCAATAACACAGCTTTGGCTAGAGCGGTGGTTTTTAACATTGTTTGAGATACCGAACCCCGCCAGTTTCATATGTGCGTTCACCTAACCCTTCTTCGGTGAAAAATAAAATGGTTTTATTTTTTTTTTTAATTCAAGACAAATTTATGTTTTTTTACTGGTGCACAAAATGGACGGTGCATCAACATTACCTTGTTCAAAGAACAAAACCAACACAGTGCATGAACTCACAACAAATTACACACATCCATATCAGTTTGACTTCTGCTGTTGCCGTATCCATAAAGCTGATAGGGAGATGTTTTTATTCATATGAAGAGTCGGGTGTGTCTTGACCTGGCAGAAGCTCCGTCGAACCCCTGAGGCTGACTCGCCGAACTCCTAGGATTCGATCGAACCCAGGTTAAGAACCACTGGGTTTAAGTGATGTGGAATGAGAACACGGGATACACAATGCTAACAACACGGAACGCTAACAACAAAGCTAATGATCGTAGCTGCGATTGTTCAGTTCAATTTCAGTTTCAGTTTATTTTGAACATGCATACGTCGACCATGTTTTTGTAGTACAACTTACACCGTGGTTCCAGCACATGGAATCCCAGTTCTTACTGAGAAGAATTACCCAGGATGTGATAAATGATTTTTCACGTCATGATCGTGGTTTAGTGGCCATAGCAATGACGTTTGGATAATCTTCTGAGCTCCTGGTGAATGCTGTAATCTTCAGTTGATCACACTCAACTGAAGTGAGTGTAGAGGTGCCTAGAGGGCTTAATAATAAACACAGCTGTCACACACAAGAAAATGCTGGGTTGTTTTTATAGCCCAATTTATGAGGTGCGAGCGTTGGGTTAAATTTCGGAGTTATTTTTATGAAGAGCAATCACTTTTTCGGATTATTAGAATATCATTTTAACTCAATTTCTGGGGTTTCAAAACTATGAACCATTTTTGGGTTGTTTTTCAATGAGTAACACATTTTTGTGTAAAAGCCTTTCTTTATTAAAACGGTACTATTTTCTTGAAGGGAATGTTGTTAAGGATTTATCTAATTAACATTATTTACAATCACACATCTCATTTACATGAAAATATTTGAACATACTGTATAGAACTCCTATTACCATACACGACAATTATTTTAAAAAGGAAAAAAAATGTCACTCATATCTTGCTTTTGAGTATATTTTAATGGAATAAGAAACATTTTGATCAGTAGTTGGGAAGGAGTAGGACAAACTACCATTAAAATGTAATATTTTTAATCAACTATTGGGTCAAGGAGCACTAATTTGCGCAACCCAATAGTTGGGTTTGGAATAACCCAACATTGTAGTGAGTATAACTCAGCTTTTGTTTTAAATAAATTTGACCCAATAGTTGGGTTATGAATTGACCAATATAGAGTTAGCATAACTCAACTTTTGGGTTAAATAATTCAACCCAATAGTTTGGTTTGGAAAACCCCAATTTTAAGTTATCATAGCTCAACTTTTTGGTTAAATAATTCAACACAAAAGTTGGGTTGAAAAAATGTACCAAAAATGTTGAGTTAAAATAACTCAAATAAGAGGTTCATCCTTTTCTGAACCAGCAGTTGGGTTAAAATTGGGTTAATTTTTAACCAACTTTTTTTTTTGTGTGCATTTCTACTATGATGATGTCAGCACAGCAATAAAACATCACAAACACCAGCCAACAATGCTTCAAATATATCTCTTGCAATGCTAGAAAGCGGTCATCATAACATAAGCAAAACCAGAAGTGTCAGAAACACATTCTAAGTAAAAGGTTTCGAAATAATAGTCTTCTCGTAAACAACCGGCATAAACATGTATAATTCCTACTAGCTAGCTCCAAATCTATTTGTGACAGCTTACCACAAAAAAAATTCATGTGTGGGAAACGCAGAATTTAAAAAAATGATCTGTTCTGAAATCACAGTGTAACCACACAGAACGACTGCGAGGAATTGACTGTGTCAAATGACCCACTGATCTCTTTTTCCCGTAAAATTCTGATCTGCTGACTTGATCACCTGATCACAATTAAGGAGCAGGACCTCAGAATGACCCCGTCTTTGTTTGAGACGCACCCTTTGCACACAGCCTAGCCTGTTAGTTTCCAGTGTACTTTGAGTCATCTTTGGAACTGTGCATGCTGGATTGAGTATTTTGCTTGTTTTGATCACGGTTCAAAGTGAGTGCTGAGCATGAGTAATGTCTGACTGTGTTTTCCCCGCCGCACACAGCGTCACGTGAAATGGCAACATACCTTTGGTTGGCTGTAATGGGCAGTTTTATAGAACTTGGGACTAAACACCCTGCACACACACACACACAGTCCTCCTTTGCACAGGGCTATAGAATGAGGGTTATAAGAGCCAGACATCTAGGTCAGTATGTTCTGCCCCCATGCATACATACTGTACATCCATGCATGGCTGACTTAGACACACGCATGCGCACAAACATCACATGCCTGCCACATTCTTCACAGACGATTTAGCTGACGCCTTGAACCCAAGGAACCCCAAGCACGTTTAAGGAAAAGTATTAGACAGTTACACGAACAGCGTACGCAAAAACGTCCTTCTTTCTGTCCGCCAAATCTCCGACGCTGCGTGTTTCTCCCTGTTCATGAATCTTTCAGCTGAAAGTATTTTTAGAGGCGGCTGTTATATAAGTGGCACCTGTCATAGGATCTCTACAGGGGTGGAGAGAGAGAGAGAGAGAGAGAGAGAGAGAGAGAGAGAGAGAGAGAGAGAGAGAGAGAGAACTAAAGAAAGAGAAGGCGAGGGAGTAAGAGAGGAAAGGCTTCTTGACCACACTCTATTTTTTACATTTTTAATCATTTCAAGTTCTTCCCTTATTTCTTGATAATTTTCTTTTTGCAGGCTTTGCTAGCTGCGACAGTCACATTATTATATTGATGTAATAAAACAAATTAAAACATGAGAAATGTTGTTGTTGCAGAGGCATCAGCTTGGGTGCGACCTTGCTTTTTAGGCTTGTGTTGAGGGTTTTCGTCCGAATGACACGTCGCCACATGAAACCCTTGAGGAGTTTTATTTGGCGACGTGGCAGGTCTTCCTCTCACTGCCGCTCAGCCCGCACGCTCTAGAACATGTACACAATATGTATGTCAACTACTATTGGGTGTTATGCAAGCGACTCAAGTTCAGAGTCCCGCTAATGACGGCCATCAGGCCTGAATGCGAGGTCGAGGCCGTATTGAACTGTTCAGCCGCACAAGTTTAAAACTGCATCGTCATTTTCACATTGGAAATGTAGTTTTAAACAAAACCTATAATTTTGATCGACCAAAAACAAAACGAGTGAAGTTGGCACAATGTGTAATTTGTAAATAAAAACAGAATACAATGATTTATTTGCAAATCCTTTTCAACCTATATTCAATTGAATAGACTGCAAAGACAAGATCCTTAACGTTCGAACTGGTAAACTTAGTTTTTTTGGCAACTATTAGCTCATTTGGAATTTGATGACTGCAACATGTTTCAAAAAAGCTGGCACCCATTCATCCATCTTCCTCTGCTTATCTGAGGTCAGGTCGCGGGGGCAGCGGCCTAAGCAGAGAAGCCCAAACTTCCCTCTCCCCAGCCACTTCGTCCAGCTCTTCCCGGGGGATCCCGAGGCATTCCCAGGCCAGCCGGGAGACATAGTCTTCCCAACGTGTCCTGGGTCTTCCCCATGGCCTCCTACTGGTCGGACGTGCCCTAAACACCTCCCTAGGTAGGCGTTCGGGTGGCATCCTGACCAGATACCCGAACCACCTCAACTTGTTCCTCTCGATATGGTGGAGCAGCGGCTTTTTGTTTTGAGCTCCCCCCGGATGGCAGAGCTTTTCACTCTATCTCTAAGGGAGAGCCCTGCCACCCGGCGGAGGAAACTCATTTTGGCTGCTTGTAGCCGTGATCTTGTACTTTCGGTCATAACCCAAAGCTCATTACCATAGTTAGATCGACCGATAAATTGAGAGCTTTGCCTTCCGGCTCAGCTCCTTCGTCACCACAAAGGATCGATACAGTGTCCGTATTACTGAAGACGACGCACCAATCTGCCTGTCGATCTCATGATCCACTCTTGCCTCTCTCGTGACCAAGACTCCGAGGTACTTGAACTCCTCCACTTGGGGCAGGGTCTCCTCCCCAACCCGGAGATGGCACTCCACCCTTTTCCGGGCAAGAACCAAGGACTCGGACTTGGAGGTGCTGATTCTCATCCCAGTTGCTTCACACTCTGCTGCGAACCGATCCAGTGAGAGCTTAAGGACCGGGCCAGATGAAGCCATCAGGACCACATCATTTGCAAAAAGCAGAGACCTAATCCTGCAGCCACCAAACCGGATGGCAAGGCTCACACAAGTGGCAAAAAAAGACTGAGAAAGTTGAGGAATGCTCATCAAACACTTATTTGGAATATCCCTCAGGTGAACAGGCTAATTGGGAACAAGTGGGTGCCATAATTGGGTATAAAAGCAGCTTCCATGAAATGCTCAGTCATTCACAAACAAGGATGGGACGAGGGTCACCACTTTGTAAACAAATGCGTGAGCAAATAGTCGAACAGTTTAGGAACAACATTTCTCAACAAGCTACTTTAGACACCTTTGGTCTAGATCAGTGGTTCTCAACCTTTTTTCAGTGATGTGCCCCCTGTGAACATTTTTTTTAATTCAAGTACCCCCTAATCAGAGCAAAGCGTTTTTGGTTGGAAAAAAAGAGAAAAAGAAGTAAAATATTGCACCATGTCATCAGTTTCTGATTTATTAAATTGTATAACAGTGCAAAATATTGCTCATTTGTAGTGGTCTTTCTTGAACTTTTTGGAAAAAAGGTATAAAAAAAAATACTGAAAACAAACATAAACAAGTGATTCAATTACAAATGCAGATTTCTACACATAAGTAATCATCAACTTAAAGTGCCCTCTTTGGGGATTGTAATAGAGATCCATCTGGATTCATGAACTTCATTGTAAACATTTCTTCACAAAAAAATACATCTTTAACATCAATATTTATGGAACATGTCCACAAAAACTCTAGCTGTCAACACTGAATTTGCATTGTTACATTTCTTTTCAGTTTATGAACTTACGTACATTCATATTTTGTTGAAGTATTATTCAATAAATATATTTATAAAGGATTTTTGAATTGTTGCTATTTTTAAAATATTTTAAAAAAAAATCTCAAGTACCCCTTGGCATACCTTCAAGTGCCCCCAGGGGTACGCGTACCCCCATTTGAGAACCACTGGTCCAGATAATATGTATTACATAGCAAATCCCACTACCTCCATTGTTGAACTCTATGGTAGTGTTTATTTATGAGTTGAATGCATTAAAAAATAAACCCATGTATTCTCATCTCACATAAGGAATGTGAATGATTGACAAAATTCCACAAAAAGTGCAGTTGCCCTTTAAGGTAACGCTTTAGTTCATTTTGGTTACATTAAGGGAACAAAATGCAAAACTGATTTGCTATACCTTAACAGATTTATTAAATTAAATTTAGATAAAAAATTAAAAAAACAGAAACTCATCCAGGCAAGACACTTCACCCATCTTGTCTCCATTGCAGCCCACACTGGTGTAAAAATGTGAATTATTGCAAATCGGCAGCCACGTTTGCAATACATATACCGTTACACCCCGAGTTGAGACCCTGTGTATTAAACCAGTTGGTATAAATCACCTGACAGGTATGTTGGATTCCCACCTGTCTGCTCTGCTGTGGATGGCAGTTCTGGCAACACTCATTATCGTGATCATCATGCCCCAACCGCTGGGTGTCCGAGCCCTCGTGATCGTCACTATCCTGCGTCTCATCTTCTCAGTTGGCCTGGAGCCCACCCTCTTCCTTCTGGGCGCCTTCAATGTGAGTCGCCTGCCTCCATGAATTGTTTTTCCTCTCGGCTATTTTGATTGTTGTCAAGCAAAGCGGACAGATGAGCTTTTCTGTTTCTAATAGTTTACGGCTTATTCAGCCCAGGGGTCCATTGGTACCACATGACGAAGAAAAGTATTTAGATGGATAGATAGATGGATAGTACTTTATTGATTCCTTCAGGAGAGTTCCTTCAGGAAAATTAAAATTCCAGCAGCAGTGTACAGAGTTGAGATACATTTTTTTTTTTTAAAGTAAAAAGTAAATAATGGAGGTTTAAAAGGAAACAAAATAGAGAAATATTACAAAAAGAATAAAAACAATGGGAATAACAATATAATATTGTATTTGGTTTGATTCAGGGCTTTACTATTTGGATGTTGTATGTTCTCCCTAAGCTTGTGTTCCGTCGTTAAAACAACATCTTCCCACATTCCAAAAATGTATTTCTGTGTGGAGTAGGTGTGAAAGCATTAGCAAGGGCCGCTATGACCTTAAACAATATCAACACGGTCTCATAGTAAATAAACAACCTATACAGTCTAAAAATGTAAACAATGTTTTTCCATCTAGAAATGCTTAAACACTACCCTGTGTTCTCCTTTGAACTAGCACTCATGCCCATTTGGCAAAGTAGTCTGCCTGCAGTGTTGTCTATGGTCCTTGCTTGCAGTGCTTGGCGGTGTTATAAGGTGTGAAGTGCGTCACTGGACCATAGAGAGTGTGACACCCTTCCCCTAAGCTCACTATAGTTTTCCCAGATATTTTCTTTATAAACTGGCACACACACAAACATAAAAAACACACATCTTTATCTCTCTGCTTCCATGACTGACCACATAAACTTTAGAAATCCAGTGCCTTAATAAAACAATAACTTGTTTTAATTTATGTTAATTTTCGTATGAAACGATGCAGGACTGCATACTCTTTCGTTAACTCTTTACATTGTTGTGCATAAGCATTAAATATACAGTAGGACTTGATTGGACAGCTATCATGACATATTATACACAATGTAACTCAAATATCCCAGACCAAAATGCTGTTTGCTGAATAATATACTTACCATCTTAGAGTTCCCAAAAAGTTTTTAAAATACACTTTTAAAGTCTGGTGTCTCACACACAGACGGAGAGAGCAGATCAGATTTGTGAGCTTTAAATATTTATTTAAATTACACATTTATTAGAGTTCTCATGCAAGTGGACCTAGACCAGGGGTTTCAAACTTACGGCCCGGCCCACGAACAGGTTTTACCTGGGCCGTGGGAGGAGTTTGCTAAGTATAAAAATGGGCCAAAATTTTTGAATGAAAGAAACTGTTGTTCTAAATGTGTCCACGAGATGTCGCAATAGCAATTCTTTGTATCTCATAATACATATGTAAAACAAATAAACCACATGATGTTAGTGCACCAGTTTAGGAAAATGAGCAAACTACATAAATAACATCCTGTAATTTAATTTTGATATTACTTTTTTATCTTGATGGATTGAAAATTCAATCAATCAATCAATCAATGTTTATTTATATAGCCCTAAATCACAAATGTCTCAAAGGACTGCACAAACCACTATGACTACGACATCCTCGGAAGAACCCACATAAGAGCAAGGAAAACTCACACCCAGTGGGACGTTGGTGACAATGATGACTATGAGAACCTTGGAGAGGACCACAAATGTGGGCACCCCCCCTCCCTATGGGACCGAAAGCAATGGATGTCGAGTGGGTCTAACATGATACTGTGAAAGTTCAATCCATAGTGGATCCAACACAGCCGCAAGAGTTCAGTTCAAAGCGGATCCAAGACAGCAGCGAAAGTCCCGTCCACAAGAAACCATCCCAAGCGGAGTCGGATCAGCAGCGTAGAGATGTCCCCAACTGATACACAGGCGAGTGGTCCATCCTGGGTCCCGACGAGCGGTCTATCCTGGGTCACGACTCTGGACAGCCAGTACTTCATCCATGGCCATCGGACCGGACCCCCTCCGCAAGGGAGGGGGGGACACAGGAGAAAAAGAAAAGAAGCGGCAGATCAACTGGTCCAAAAAGGAGGTCTATTTAAAGGCTAGAGTATACAAAGGAGTTTTAAGGTGAGACTTAAATTAACACCAATGAGTTGACCGATGAACATCATCACATAATTTAATCAGAAAGTATAAATAACGACAAATAAAGGTAAAATACTATTATTAATATTACTAGTACATTTTCAGAATGTGCTTGTTCTATTTTTAAACAAAGAAAACAATCTGAAGTTGTCTTTATTTTTAAGTTATTGTGCCGTCATTTTACCACTTTGGCCCACTTGGGAGTAGATTTTTCTCCATGTGGCCCCCAATCTAAAATGAGTTTGACACCCCTGACCTAGACCCATCTCTCAAGTGTTGTTCGCTTGTTTGGTGCATACCAGGGATTGGCTAATCGTGCACTTGATCAACCCAACTACAAGTTTTTTTAACCGAATCAAACAGTACAATGTGAACAGACTGTTGTGTTAGTTTCAAGGTCAATCTGATGATTTAAGTATTAGAACCTGTCGTGTCACCAACATTTTAAATGTCCTAAATAAGTACTTTTGTAACTCTGCTGAAATGTAACTCACAAGCCTCGGAGTGATTAATAACAAGCATTTTGAAGACAGTCAGATAAAGCTTTCCCTAAATTCTAAACTAACTATTTTCCAAAAGCTTATTTTTGCCCTTAAAAGCTCATTTTAAAGCCATTTACCAACTCAAATGCTTTAATATAGTGTGAAATATTACTATGCAATTCCACTGTTCTAACTATATTTATTGAATTAATACTAATAATAACTAAAAATAACATCCATCCATCCATTTTCTACCGCTTATTCCCTTTCGGATTCGCGGGGGGCGCTGGCACCTATCTCAGCTACAATTGGGCGGAAGGCGGGGTACACCCTGGACAAGTCGCCACCTCATCGCAGGGCCAACACAGATAGACAGACAACATTCACACTCACATTCACACACTAGGGCCAATTTAGTGTTGCCAATCAACCTATCCCCAGGTGCATGTCTTTGGAAGTGGGAGGAAGCCGGAGTACCCGGAGGGAACCCACGCATTCACGGGGAGAACATGCAAACTCAACACAGAAAGATCCAGAGCCTGGATTTGAACCCAGGACTGCAGGACCTTCGTATTGTGAGGCAGACGCACTAACCCCTCTGCCACCGTGAAGCCCCTAAAAATAACATAATAATGATAATATTAAACAAGTTAAGAAAATATCGCTGTGAGTAGTTTAGCCTTAAAATTGTTATGGAAACCTTGTGGGAAAAATGTGAATAAGCCGATCAATAATTGTCTCTCTTTCAATTATTTTGAATGAGAACATGTTCTTTTTTATTACTGCAGAGTATACATTTTAAAGTTAAAGTTAAGTTAATTTAAAGTTAAAGTACATGTGGTACTAATCACAAGAAGTGACTAGTTGTATTATTTTTAAACTAAATAAGGACTCGGAGAGCGCAGACTTCAGCCAGGCCCTGTCTCCCAATAGTAAAGGATTATCTTTAAAAATGCTGAATCCAGTCCTTAATCCCGATCAGCCCCCCAAAATTAAATTGCTTGTTTTTTATCCCTTTTCTGACATTTTCTTAAAGTTTTATTAATATCCACCAATAACTTTTTAAGTTATGTCGCTGTTGTACGAGAGCAGAATGAAATAAATGGAGTGAACCCTGTTGTCAGTCATGCACAGTCTTCATCTCTGTGGGTGGAGGCAGGACCAGTAGCATACACACACAGAGAAGTTCAGCCTCATAATGTTAAGATAAGGTAAAATTGTAGAAATTAGGGCTGTGAACCTTTGGGCACCACCCAATTTTATTCAATTCGATTCTCGTGTGCAACTATGCGATTCTGAATCGATTCTCCATTCAAAATCAATACCTTTTTTTGATAACATTAGATACCAGTTCTATGATTTACTATTAAATTCTCCCTGAATTAGATAAACAGCTCTAGGGGTTTGTCAGCTCTTTAAACGGCTCTTGAATTACGTTGCTAACTAACTAAAATTGACCATATTGCTTCCCTGCTGCCCTCATACTAAACTGTTTCTATTTTCCAGGTGTGCAATAAAATTATCTTCCTAATAAGTTTTCTGGGAAACCGCGGCACATTCAGTCGCGGCTACAAAGCCATGGTGATGGACTTTGAGTTCCTCTACCACTTTACCTACCTGCTCATCTGCAGTCTGGGGGTGTTTGTCCACGTCTTCTTCTACAGTCTGTTGGTAAGATAAATGCACGCTTTATATCCATGCATACTGGGATCTTAGATTTACTTTTCAAGATAAGCACTGACTTGCATAACATTAGAAAGATTAAAGACAGACATTTGAGTAGAACCATGTGCGAAAGAGCATGGTTTAGTTGTTATTTTTATCAGTGACAGGCCAGATGGTTCCTTATGTGGTAGACAGTTTAATGGTGTTATTGCTGACTTTGTGCTTTAGGTGCCCAGTGTCGCAAAAATTCATCCCTCCATCCATTTACTACCGCTTGTCCCTCTGGGTGCCAGACAGAAAATATCAAAGAACCGAAAACATTGCAAAGACTTGCATTTCATGTGTTTTGCCTTTGTAGCTGTTTGACTTGGTGTACCGTGAAGAGACTTTGCTGAACGTCATCAAAAGCGTGACTCGCAACGGCCGCTCCATCGTGCTGACCGCCGTGCTCGCGCTCATCCTGGTCTACTTGTTCTCCATCGTTGGCTATATTTTCTTCAAAGATGACTTCATCCTGGAAGTAGACCGCATCCCCAACGCAACTTTGAGTGAGTGCAGGCTGTTGACTTCAAACCGTCCACAGATCGGCACCACGGATGTTTGTTTATTGGCTCCCGATGATGTCTTCTGTGCAGAAAATGGAGGCAGTATAGCCAGCGAGTTTTTACCTACACGAATGTGTCAGGCTGGAGTTGATGAAAACTGCACTGCAGCCAGCATGCATGAAGGTAATATTTTCTGCGGCAGTTAGGGTAAGTGTTGGTGGTAGAGGGGTAACGGTCTGCCATCGTTTTGGTTTGGTATTTACCTCGGTTTTTTAGGTCATCGTCAGTGTGAACTTGTGGTCATTGTTTTCGTCAAGTACTTTTTTTCCCCTGAAGAAAAACTACATGAAATCCAACCATATCTAATTATTTAATTGCAGGCTGAAGTTGGAAATATACCCAACCACAGCCTTTATTTATTTGTATTAATTTTATTTGCTTATTTCCTTTTTTTTAAAATAAACAAATAAAAAACACAACTTTTCTAGTTGCATGTCTAATGTTATGCTGTGTTTACCTGTGTAAACGTGTCCCTCTTGTCAATTCCAATAATAATATGCCTTTCGTTTAGTGCTGTTTAGGATTTCAAGTACAGCGGAACCTTGATTTGCAAACCTAATTGGTTTCTGAGCATGGTTCGTAAACCACAATGTTCATGTAGTAAAGCAGAATTCCACATAAGAATCAATGTAAACATGAATGATTGGCTGTACCCTCGACAAAAGTAATAATTTTAGTAAATAACTGCACACTTTGAAGACATCCATCCATCCATTTTCTACCGCTTGTCCCTTTTTGGGTCGCGGGGGGTCGCTGGAGCCTTTCTCAGCTGCATTCGGGCGGTAGGCGGGGTACACCCTGGACAAGTCGCCACCTCATCGCAGACTTTGAAGACACTATAATGTATATGCATGTATATATTAGGGTTGTACGGTATACCGGTACTGATAAAGTACAGCAGTACTGATTAATTGGAAACAGTACTGTACTGCTTTTGAAAAATACCCATACCGTTTTTTCATCCACATATTGCTGTACGGTGACTACAGAGCCGAGGCGCATGATGTTGAGTGTGTCAAAACGCCCACAAAAAGCACATACAAGTAATAACTATTAGTTAATAAAGAGGGTGCGTGAAGTGCAATATGAAGGTATTTGGGCTTCGAAACTAACGATAAAGGTGACGCTTTAAACAGGGAAGCAACACTGCAAGTTCTGCTTTAAAACACGCCTCACCAAATGTGCCGATTACTATTACCACCTTTGCTTCAAACTTAGATAAACATTTAAATATATTAGCATTCAGATCTGCACAAGGAATTATAAAGAGTGATAGGTAATAATTTAGTTATTACACCTGTCCAGCTGCTCAGCTCCGGTGCAGACCGTAGTCGAGGAGCAAAGGGCAGATGTTTTCATCGGTGGTAACACCCTTCCCTTTACCCGGCAAGGGGTCTACAAAGTTCCTCTTTTGGGTCAGAATGACGAGGCCGCAGATTTGTGACAATCATTTCATTATTAGTTTTGCACGACATAAGCGGACCCGTTTATCACTGTACTGCACAGTGCACATGCTATCTCTCTCTTTCTTTACTTGCCCACTCACTCACAGACCTTACTCAGCCAACACGTTGACATTCTCTCAAACACACATACGCTACTCTCATAAGTTAACCAGCAACCCTCCTGTGCACATGTAGATACATACCTTGGAGATACATAACGTGTAGATACGTAGACTTGCACGTAGCTGCTTGGCTTGATGCCAAACAATTGCGAAGTTAAAAACATCCATATAACGTCAACTAATGCAAGTTAATTGACTGAATTTCATAACAAATTCCTACAATTTGTGTTTTATTTTTAACAAAAATGTTTTCAGCTGCAACATGGCTTATCTGTGTACTTTGCCCATAGTTTTGTTTTTAGTATTAACTAATAACTGTATTTTTCTTAAAGCACAGACTAGGAGTGGCAACCATTAATCATGAAGCATTTGTTACAATGTCAATAAAGCTTTTTATTTTATTCTAACCTAATCCTTGATTATGGCAGTCTATATGTAATATGGAAAATTGTTAATTGTTCTTTGAGTGCAACAAGAAAAGCCAAATGTTTCAAATGCCTTTTATTTTTCTAACCATCTAAAATATTTATTTGAGTGCAATAGGAAACATATGTTTATTGTATTGTAAGATTTTTTATTGTAAGATATACATATATATATATATACATAACTATATATATATATATATATATATAGTATATATATATACAGTATATATATATATTTACATATATATATATATATATATATACAAACCCCGTTTCCATATGACCCTTATTCAGTTGAATATGTTACAAAGACAACATATTTGATATTCAAACTGATAAACATTTGGTTTTTTTGCAAATAATCATTAACTTTAGAATTTGATGCCAGTAACACGTGACAAAGAAGTTGGGAAGGGTGGCAATAAATACTAATAAAGTTGAGTTGAATGCCCATCCAACACTTATTTGGGACATCCCACAGGTGTGCTGGCTTATTGGGAACAGGTGGGTGCCATGATTGGGTGTAAAAACAGCTTCCCAAAAAATGCTCAGTCTTTCACAAGAAAGGATGGGGCGAGGTACACCCCTTTGTCCACAAATAGTCGAACAGTTTAAGAACAACATTTATCAACAAGCTATTGCAAGGAATTTAAGGATTTCACCATCTACGGCCTGTAATATCATCAAAAGGTTCAGAGAAGCTGGAGAAATCACTGCAACAACATCCAGAAACGCAGCCGGCTTTGCTGGGCCCGAGCTCATCTAAGATGGACTGATGCAAAGTGTACAGTGTTCTGTGGTCTGATGAGCCCACATTTCAAATTGTTTTTGGAAAACTGAGGACGTCGTGTCCTCCAGACCAAAGAGGAAAAGAACCATCCGGACGGACTGTTATATGAGCAAAGTTCAAAAGCCAACATCTGTGATGGTATGGGGGTGCATGGCGGTGGAAGATGGATAGATGATTCTCTCCCTATTAAACACGTGTAAATACTGTAGCATTTTTAACAGCACTAAACCCATTCAAATATCCATCCGTCCGTTTCCTGCCGCTTGTTCCCTTTGGGGTCGCGGGGGGCGCTGGTGCTTGTCTCGGCTGCGATCGGGCGGAAGGCGGTTTACACCCTGGACATCTAATCGCATGCCCAACACAGATAGACAACATTCACACTCACATTCACACCCATTCAAATTTATAATATATAATTTTATTTACAGATGGTCATGAAATTTAATTAAATGTTTTCTATTGCCGTCATATAATTGTAGATCGTGACATTCACTTAGTACCTGAACGCATCTTAAGCCAGCATTCAAATAAACTCCTCTTTCATTCGTCAAGTGCTGATCGTGTTGGCCAATCAGAAACGTTTTCTTAAATTCGACGCCAGAACGTCCCTTGCTTAAATTTCTTCGCAATTAATCTTCAATTTTCCTTATTTCAGTAACTCCAGTAATATGTCAGCTTAACAAACGCCAAGTGTTCATTTCATTTTACGTTTCGTGCTTTTGAGATATGTTACGGTTGGTAGAGTGGCCGTGCCAGCAACTTGATGGTTGCAGGTTCGATTCCCGCTTCCGCCATCCTAGTTACTGCCGTTGTGTCCTTGGGCAAGACACTTTAACCACCTGCTCCCAGTGCCACCCACACTGGTTTAAATGTAACTTAGATGTTGGGTTTCACTATGTAAAGCACTTTGAGGCTATAGAGAAAAGCGCTATATAAATACAATTCACTTCATTAGTACCCAAGGCATGGGTAACTTACACATCTGTGAAGGAACCATTAATGCTGAAAGATACATACAGGTTTTGGAGCAACATATGCTGCCATCCAAGCAACGTATTTTTCATGGACGCCCCTGCTTATTTCAGTAAGACAATGCCAAACTTCATTCTGCACGTGTTACAACAGCGTGGCTTCTTGTAAAAGAGTGTGAGTACTAGACTGGCCTGCCTGTAGTCCAAACCTGTCTCCCATTAAAAATGTGTGGCGCATTATGAAGCAAAAAATACGACAACGCAGACCCGGGACTGTTGAACAACTAAAGCTTTACATCAAGCAAGATTGGGAAAGAATTCTACCTGAAACGCTTCAAAAGTTGGTCTCCTCAGTTCCCAAACGTTTACTAAGTGTTGCTAAAAGCAAAACGCCATGTACCACAGTGGTAAAATGCCCATGGGCCAACTTTTGTCCAATGTGTTGCTGGCTATAAATTCTAAGTTACCGTAATGATTATTTGCAAAAAAATTAATAATTTTCTTAGTTCGAACAATAAATATCTGGTCTTTGCAGTCTATTCAATTGAATATAAGTTGAAAAGGATTTACAAATCTTTGTATTCTGTTTTTATTTACGATTTGCATAACGTGCCAACTACAGTGGTTTTGGGTTTTGTAGATCAAAATCATGAAGTACTTAAAAGTACAGAAAAATTCTAATCCCTAAATTAACGTAAATAAAAGTCCAATGAGCCAATGAGAGGTCCTCTATTTCCCCCATAAAACCCAATCAAAAAAACATCCAAAAAGCCCCAACAATACTCCAATTACATTTCGTGATTTAAATATACCAACCGACGTGGCTCCGTTGGTAGCGCAGACGTGCCAGCAACTTGGTTCCAGATTCGATCCCCGCTTGTGTCCTTGGGAAAGATACTTTATCCACCTTCTACCGGTGCCACCCACACAGTTTTAAATGTAACTTAGTTAATGGGCTTCACTATACGCGCTCTGAGTCACTAAAGAAAAGCGCGACCTAAATATAATTCACCAAATATAATTAACCAAGTATTAGTGAAATTGTCATCATAAGCGCTCACGCAGACGAACTATTTATAGCGGCGCTGTGATCACAAGCTTGTGTGCCAATGTTGACATCATCGGTTGATCAGCTGCTTCCTCGTTTCCTTGCTCGTCAAACTTTCTTCAGATCATAAATCATGCTTCTCACCTGGATAGTAGAAGGACAAGGATGTATTTCGACAAGTTTGTACACGTTGAGAGACAATTTAGACCTGGCAATGGTGTGAACGACACAAAAATACGCTTCGTTCCTCCTTTTCCTTGCGAGAATTATAAGTCATTCTTTGTCTAAATGGGAAAATATGAACATCCTAGCAGTCAGCAGACCTTGTAGAGTAAGCAATGTTTTGTCTACATTACATATATACTTACATCATGTATATAAAACCTTAATGGAGGTTGTTTAGATGTTTTTTAGGGGCTCTATTGGCAGAATCGAACGGCTTCCATATGCTCCATTGTAAGCAGACTTTTGATCGCAATAATTTACTGTTCAGAATGCATTCTAAAAATGCATCCGTCGTCATGTCTTTCATAAAGATTGTGAACGACAGGCAAAATCCCACCCCCCAAAAAGGTGCAGTTCTTTAACAGAACAAACCATTTTTACAGCACAGACCAGCACAAACCTAGTAGAAACAAACACCATTGGTATTTGTAATGACAAAGAGGGACAGCTTCACACTGTTGTGTTGTTTATATATTAGTCAGGAAACTTGCAAATTAGCATAAAAATATTAAATTGTATTAGCTATTGTAAATATGGAGCAAACTAGTTTGTGTGTGTAGAAGAGTCACACTGACTGACCCTTTTACTTCCACTGTCACATGCCTTTTTGACATGATAACTCACATTTGAACTCCGTGACTGCCATGTGACATGAACTTGTGCACTACTTTGCAAAAGTGGAATTTTTGACTGTTTGCGAAAACAACCTCAGAGTTGAGAAGATGTGTACAACAGATTAAAATGTGGCCATAGACACCCTTGCAGGTGACCAACTAACCAGATGAATGTATTGACACACACTTTGAAGCATTGATCTGTACAGAACTGTATAATCATGTCAAACTAGTATTTGTCTTAGAAAAAAAACGTAACAATCAGCAGAACTTCATGTGTCCATATGACCGTGTACTCAAATTCAAGTTTTTGACCTGTAAACTTTATCAATTCAGATAAACTCTGCAGCATTGTTATTTGCTCGGCACATTCCAGTTCAATATAGTTTCGACTTCTTGCCTTCAGGTTGTGAAGAAAAATGTTTCACATTGACATGTTAAATGCTTATTCCTGCAATCAAGAATGTTTTCATTATAAGCATACACCAATAAGTGACTTCAGCTCTTACTGTACAATGTCGTTTTTCAACATTTATCTAATTTTGTTTTATAAATAGTGCATGCTTTTTAAGTCCTTAGGTTTTTAAGGGTGTTAAACATTTTAGATTATTATTTATTTTGTTTGTTTTTCACTTTTTTCTTCAAATTTCTCAATAAACTTCAGTCTTAAAGTGCCAGTAGAGTAGAAAAACAAGTTGACTTTATATGCTTAAGGGTGTTTCATTCATTTTCATCCATTAAACCATATCCACTTGTATGTTCAGTCAGCAAAGTATGTGAAAACACTGTCTAAACATCACAAAATGCCACAAATTCAGTCGGCAATTTTTTATATTCTGCTCCCAATATCTTAGGCCAGTGGTTCTCAAATGGGGGTAAGCATACCCCTGGGGGTACTTGAAGGTATGCCAAGGGGTACTTGAGATTTTTCAAAAATATTCTAAAAATAGCTACAATTCAAAAATCCTTTATAAATGTATTTATTGAATAATACTTCAACAAAATATGAATGTTAGTTCATAAACTGTGAAAAGAAATGCAACAATGCAATATTCAGTGTTGACAGCTCGATTTTTTGTTAAAAAAGGTTCCATAAATACTGATGTTAACAATTTCTTTTTTTGTGAAGAAATGTTTCGAATTAAGTTCATGAATCCAGATGGATCTCTATTACAATCCCCAAAGAGGGCACTTTAAGTTGATGATTACTTCTATGTGTAGAAATCTTTATTTATAATTGAATCACTAGTCATTTTTATATCTTTTTTTCCAAATAGTTCAAGAAAGACCACTACAAACGAGCAATATTTTGCACTGTTATACAATTTAATAAATCAGAAACTGATAACATAGTGCTGTATTTTACTTCTTTATCTCTTTTTTTCAACCAAAAATGCTTTGCTCTGATTAGGGGGTACTTGAATTAAAAGAAATGTTCACAGGGGGTACATCACTGAAAAAAGGTTGAGAACCACCACCGTCTTAGTCAATTTCCGTAGATTCTACGTCACTGTAGTAAGTAACACTTCTGCACTTTGACCATATTATAAGATCAGTCATACTGGAAATACACAATAATTGGAAAAACGTGCCGTTTATCATTTACAAACCTTATGTAAGACAAGAACACATATGCTGGGCCCTTTATTGTATTTTCAAAATCGTAAATAAATAGCTAACAATTAAGTAAAAATGTTTGCGCCCATTAAACTCATTAAAACGTACAGAAACCACCATCAAAAATCAATTTACATGACATGACCTCAAAATTAACCAAGTACGAGGGATATTGTTATTTCAAGTGCAATCATAGACAGAATATTTTAGCGGCGCATTGATAGCAGTGGTGCTTGCTAAAAGTAAATTCTAGATTACAATTCCTGCATCTCTCACCTGGTAGTAGACAAATGTGGCCATGGTCCGAAAGGCTGGTCCACTTTCACATTCCCGCGAGATGGCGAAAAAGACATCAAAATATGCTTCCTACAGGAACTTTTTTTTAACCCTTAGGGAGTCTTGCTATTGAATCTTCGTCTAAATGGGATTATGTGAGCGTCCAGTTGGTCATCAGTTTGTATGTATAGCGCCTAGCAATGCTGCGATTGCTGCTATCACAAAAAGGTGCAGCCGCCGGTTAGCAGTTGGCTTCTAAAACTTTCTACTCATCATCTTTGTATTCGGGCTCAAAAATATAAGTTCCTCGATCATAATGTTTCCCCAAGTAATCGTTGTTGATTTGCACAAAGTCTGCTCGATTATCGTTGATGTTGATGGGGAAGGGATCATTGGTTCCTAACGCTAAGTCTTGGATCACATGACAGGTTTCCTCATTATCTCTCAAAATTGCTTAGAAAATCTCCGCGAGATTGATACTATTTTGATCATATCTATTTATTTGCAAACTTTGGCAGTCTTTAGGTGTCATAAATCATATATATATGATCATAGCTTCAATATACTTGTTTTTCCACTCTACTGGTACTTTAACCAAAAATATCAGACATGTAATGTATTTTTTTTTTTTAAATCTTAACCCTTTTGGAGGCCTCTTGATTAGCTAATATCACACATTTAAATGAGTAAAAATAAGTAATGTTATGCATACTTACACTAACTGGCACCATTTGAACAATAGGCCTTCAAAAGTTTAGAATACTGCGATAAGATGGCGACTTGTCCAGGGTGTAACCCGCCTTCCGCCCGAATGCAGCTGAGATATGCTCCAGCGACCCCCTGCGACCCAAAAGGGACAAACTGTAGAAAATGGATTGATGGATGGAAGTTGAAAATAAGAAAAATACTTGTTTGGTATTTCTGTTTAGGGGAATTATTCTCAAACTGTGGTACGCGGCCCCATATATTGGTACGCCAAAAAATCATTAGATTAAAGTGCAGT
Organism: Nerophis ophidion; assembly: GCF_033978795.1. Lineage (NCBI taxonomy): Eukaryota > Metazoa > Chordata > Actinopteri > Syngnathiformes > Syngnathidae > Nerophis > Nerophis ophidion. The sequence continues at coordinate 37,978,758 of NC_084626.1, forward strand.
GTTTTTTTGTTCCTATATTTAAACACAGTGTTACTGTTCAAATTGTGCGTTATCTTACAGTATCAAAAATATTAAATATACATGTTAAAAAAAAACCTCTTACTTGTTTTTAATGAATACTTAGACCTACTACGCTGCTGTATTGTAATGTTGGTCATTATGGTGGTACGTGGTGTGGTGGTAAGTTTTTTTTCTGATGTAATACTCAATGAAAAAAAGTTTGAGAACCATTGGTTTAGGGCTAAAGACTTGACCAACAAAAGTAAAAATAAGAAATGATTCCAAAAATTGCCCTTTGAAAAATGAAGGACTTTTATGTCCTGTTTACCTTTGGGGTATTGTCGATTTAAAGTGCAGCATCCCCCCCCCCCCCCATATTTAAACACAGTGTTACTGTTCAAATTGTGTGTAATGTTACAGTGTCAAAAATATTAAATATACTTATTAAAAAAACTCGTACTTGTTTTTTATTGAATACTTAGGCCTACTACGCTGCTGTATTTTAATGTTGGTCATTATGGTGGTATTTGGTGTGGTGGTAAGTTTTTTTCTGAGGTAGTACTCGATGAAAAAAGTTTGAGAATCACTGATTTAGGTCAAAAGATTTGAGCAACATAAGTAAAAGTAGGAAATTGTTCCAAAGACTGACATTTAAACAATAAAGGACTTTTATGTCCTGTTTACCTTTGGAGTATTGTTGAATAATTGCCGGTGTATTGTGCACTTTTAAGAAAGAATTGGACATTGACATTTTAAAATTTAACATGAAAAAAATCCTGCTTTGTAAAATTCACGTACAATACAGTAGTAGCACAACAAAAACTATGGCCAAAATACAACAAAGATTTACTTAAAGTACTAAAAAGTACATAGTAAGTAATACAAGTAAGTATTGCATATTCAAAGACTGTTCATAATTTCTATGGTCATTGTAATAAACAATTTAAAATTAATAGATTTTTAGTTCCTATAGAAGATATAGGGGACCTATTGTAGCAAAATTAAACACCTTAAGAACTTTCTGTTAGCGATATCATTTATTATTATTCTACTATGCTTTGTGCTTTTCTTAGGTGTGAACAGTGACGATGCTGAGGACAGCGACATGGAGCGAACGTGTGACTCGTTACTAATGTGTATCGTCACTGTCCTGAGTCACGGCTTGAGGAGCGGCGGGGGTGTAGGCGATGTTCTCCGCAAGCCTTCCAAAGAGGTGTGTTTTGAAGACTGTGCGTGTCTTGTGACCTGGCTTTAAAAACATCAAGATCTAAAATAGCTCTTGCTTCAAAAGCCTAGAGGGGTGTCAATTTGTGTTTCCGTGCAGCTGTTGAAATAAAAACGCAAGACAAATTTCCTCTGAATTCGTACTCAAAAGAGGACGTGAAAAAGTACTCATGTAATCATACAATGTAGTCATAAAGTGTTGCTGAATAGCAGGATTGCAAGGTTGAAGCTTATTTTTCCCAAAAAGTGCAGCATTCGGTACACCTGCACATCAACTGAATAGCAAAACATTGTCAAAGTAGTTATGTTCATAGTTTGCTGTGCTTAAGAACTGCACTGCATCAAACTGAGATGTGTATATTGTTGGACCACTACCTTAGCAGTTTTTTTTTTGATTGATTCAAACTTTTATTAGTAGACTGCACAGTACAGTACATATTCCGTACAATTGAACACTAACACCCGAATAAGTTTTTCAACTTGTTTAAGTCGGGGTCCACGTTAATCATCCATCCATCCATCCATCCATTTCCTACCCCTTATTCCCTTTGGGGTTGCGGCAGGCGCTGGCGCCTATCTCAGCCACAATCAGGCGGAAGGCAGGGTCACTCTGGACAAGTTGCCACCTCATCGCAGGGCCAACATAGATAGACAGACAACATTCACACTCACATTCACACACTTGGGCCAATTTAGTGTTGCCAATCAACCTATCCCCAGGTGCATGTCTTTGGAAGTGGGAGGAAGCCGTAGTACCCAGAGGGAACCCACACATTCACGGGGAGAACATGCAAACTCCACACAGAAAGACCCCGAACCCATGATTGAACCCAGGACTGTTCAGGACCTTCATATTGTGAGGCAGACGCACTAACCCCTCTGCCGACGTGAAGCCCCCACGTTAATCAATTCATGGTAAATGCAATTATATAGCACTGCAAAATACAGCCACAGTAATAATGCAATTCTTAAACATGTGTCCAAACATTTTCTATCTAGGGTAGCAAACTGCAACATAAAATCATTTATAGATGGTTTTGTAAAAAGGCTTAAAAAAAAACATATTTAATAAATAAAACCTTACCTTTTTGTTATTTGTTACTAGTGCAACATTTTAATTTTATTTTGTCTTTTGTTGTTAGATTTTTAATATTTTTTTTTCCATTTTTTTGTACAATGTACACTGGCCAAAAACATACAAACTGCAAAACTGCAGGCCGCACTTTGGACACTCCTGTATTAGTTGTAACATGTACAGTGCCCGTCAAAAGTATAGTGACAACTGCTTATTGAATTGCATGAAAAAGCGTTGAACTTTTTGTCTGGTATTGTATTTTTTGTGTGTATCATATATATATTTATCTATATATATATATATATATATATATATATATATATATATATATATATATATATAAAATCTTGATTGGATTTTCCAGAGAATAGTGCGCAATATGTATGTGTGGGAAAAATCACAAGACTAATTTATCTCTATAGAACTGTTTCATGAGGGGTTCCCTCAATCATCAGGTGAATGCTTCCATTAAAATCTCCTGATGATTGAAGAAACCCCTCATGAAACAGTTTTGTAGAGATAAAGTAGTCTTGTGATTTTTCCCACACACACATCCATCCATCCATTTTCTACCGCTTATTCCCTTTTGGGGTCGCGGGGGGCGCTGGCGCCTATCTCAGCTACAATAGGGCGGAAGGCGGGGTACACCCTGGACAAGTCGCCACCTCATCGCAGGTCCAACACATATAGACAGACAACATTCACACTCACATTTACACACTAGGGCCAATTTAGTGTTGCCAATCAACCTATCCCCAGGTGCATGTCTTTGGAAGTGGGAGGAAGCCGGAGTACCCGGAGGGAACCCACGCATTCACGGGGAGAACATGCAAACTCCACACAGAAAGATCCCGAGCCTGGATTTGAACCCAGGACCCCTTATATATATATATATATATATATATATATACATATATATATATATATATATATATATATATATATATATACATATATATATATATATATACATATATATATATATATATATATATATATATATATATATATATATATATATATATATATACAGACCCCATGTAACTTGAAAAAGGAAAACATGGACTGTTCGTCAACAGCAAATCAATATCGCACTTTTTAGAGTTTTTTTTCAGTCTTCATTTTACAAACAATCCAGACAAAACCGTTTTCAAAGACAATATAGAAAGTCAGGAAACCATTGAGGCTTGTTCGCATGGACTTTACATTTTGGCAAAAAACTTTGGGAAATACGAAATATGTTTGTAAAGTTAGTACTTGGCAGAAAAAAAGTCACAAAATAAGAAGGGGGTCAAACAAAATGTAGCTAATGTTGCGGCCACAGAGGTTACGTGAATTAAGTAAACAGAAAACCATTTGTTTAATTACATTTTGCCAGCGTGGGTCTTTAGAGATTACCTGTAGCATCTGGCTGGTTACATCTTAGAGCTTGTGTTTCAGCAGTCATAACAAATAAGGTCAACTTCCCTATCTTGCTTATGTAAAGATTTGTCTTTTGGGTCAAACCGTTGAAAAAACAAAATCTTGATCACAAATTCACATTACGAGCTAGCAAAACAAGCAAGATCAGTATATTCCATTCAACCTTGTTTTTGGTCTTCTAACAGGAGCCATTGTTTGCAGCCAGAGTCATTTACGACCTGCTGTTCTTCTTCATGGTCATCATCATTGTCCTCAACCTCATTTTTGGTGTCATCATTGACACCTTTGCCGACCTGAGAAGTGAAAAACAGAAGAAAGAAGAAGTCCTGAAGACCACCTGCTTCATCTGTGGTGAGACCCTTGGAATAAAACTCATGACTGTATGTGCTTCAAAAACCTGCGGAACAAGAGAGTGCAGACCTACGGCAACGCTTAGGAGTGAATGGTTTATGATCTAGTGCAGGGCTCTTGTACTTTCTGTTAACCCCAGACTCTGCTTGCTCAGCTACCGTAGGAGTTATAAAGCTGTTCATTTTGCTGAAGTTTGCTCAGCAGGTTTTAAAATGTGCCTTCTTTGTTTTTCTCAAGCTCCTGCGCGTCACGCATCTAAACTGGTGATCTGGGATCTCAGTAGCGACAAGAAGTTTCTTAATGTCTTCTGGATCTAATGAAGCAATAACAATTACAAAAATATCCTTTAAATAGGATAGGATAGCCTTTATGTTTCCCACAATAGGGAAATGATTTGGTTGTGGTACAGATTTTCCATACAGTAAAAAAAAAAGGAAAAGGTAATAAATACACTATGAACACTATCAAAAACTACAAAGGAGAAGTAATAATCACACAACTATTAATAACTGTGCACATACATAGTGCA
>NC_084626.1:37985858-37990858 GCF_033978795.1 Nerophis ophidion
ACATCGGGGGCGGTACCTCTGGATTGGCAGACCGGGGTGGTGGTTCCTCTCTTTAAGAAGGGGGACCGGAGGGTGTGTTCCAACTATCGTGGGATCACACTCCTCAGCCTTCCCGGTAAGGTTTATTCAGGTGTACTGGAGAGGAGGCTATGCCGGATAGTCGAACCTCGGATTCAGGAGGAACAGTGTGGTTTTCGTCCTGGTCGTGGAACTGTGGACCAGCTCTATACTCTCGGCAGGGTTCTTAAGGGTGCATGGGAGTTTGCCCAACCAGTCTACATGTGCTTTGTGGACTTGGAGAAGGTATTCAACCGTGTCCCTCGGGAAGTCCTGTGGGGAGTGCTCAGAGAGTATGGGGTATCGGACTGTCTTATTGTGGCGGTCCGCTCCCTGTACGATCAGTGCCAGAGCTTGGTCCGCATCTCCGGCAGTAAGTCGAACACATTTCCAGTGAGGGTTGGACTCCGCCAAGGCTGTCCTTTGTCACCGATTCTGTTCATAACTTTTATGGACAGAATTTCTAGGCGCAGTCAAGGCGTTGAGGGGTTCCGGTTTGGTGACCACAGGATTAGGTCTTTGCTTTTTGCAGATGATGTGGTCCTGATGGATTCATCTGACCGGGATCTTCAGCTCTCACTGGATCAGTTTGCAGCCGAGTGTGAAGCGACCGGAATGAGAATCAGCACCTCCAAGTCCGAGTCCATGGTTCTCGCCCGGAAAAGGGTGGAGTGCCATCTCCGGGTTGGGGAGGAGACCCTGCCCCAAGTGGAGGAGTTCAAGTACCTAGGAGTCTTGTTCACGAGTGAGGGAAGAGTGGATCGTGAGATCGACAGGCGGATCGGTGCGGCGTCTTCAGTAATGCGGACGTTGTACCGATCCGTTGTGGTGAAGAAGGAGCTGAGCCGGAAGGCAAAGCTCTCAATTTACCAGTCGATCTACGTTCCCATCCTCACCTATGGTCATGAGCTTTGGGTCATGACCGAAAGGATAAGATCACGGGTACAAGCGGCCAAAATGAGTTTCTTCCGCCGGGTGGCGGGGCTCTCCCTTAGAGATAGGGTGAGAAGCTCTGCCATCCGGGAGGAACTCAAAGTAAAGCCGCTGCTCCTCCACATCGAGAGGAGCCAGATGAGGTGGTACGGGCATCTGGTCAGGATGCCACCCGAACGCCTCCCTAGGGAGGTGTTTAGGGCACGTCCAACCGGTAGGAGGCCACGGGGAAGACCCAGGACACATTGGGAAGACTATGTCTCCCGGCTGGCCTGGGAACGCCTCGGGGTCCCCCGGGAAGAGCTAGACGAAGTGGCTGGGGAAAGGGAAGTCTGGGCTTCCCTGCTTAGGCTGTTGCCCCCGCGACCCGACCTCGGATAAGCGGAAGAAGATGGATGGATGGATGGATATATATATATATATATATATATATATATATATATATATATATATATATATATATATATATATATATATATATATATAAGACATAGTCTTCCCAATGTGTCCTGGGTCTTCCCCGTGGCCTCCTACCGGTTGGACGTGCCCTAAACCACCGTGCAAATATATATATACATATTTATATATATTTGTATTTTTTAACTGAATAATATGCTTCCTTTCTTAAATGAAAATATAAAAAATAATAATCATAGTACCTGTCCTAGCAACTGGACAGGAAGTTACTCGCAGATTTACCAAAAAAAACACACTGATTAATAATAAATGAATAAATAAATAAAATGATTTATCCTTGACCAAAGTAGTGATACAAGACGATGATGGGACTGCCAGGAAGCAATGGTTGGCAACGTTCAAATCCAAGTTATGACACTGAAACCACTTTTATATAACGACAAAAGGGAACCTTAGTCTTTAAACTATTTTTTTTTTCCACCAATTTACAAGTATGAAGATAAAATCCCTGCTCAAGGGATTTTATAATGTCAATCAGCCATTGCCTGCTACTTACATGTCTAATGAGAGATTAAGAGATAGTTTGACGTCCTACAAAAGCAAGCAAGGTGACCGAGAGGCACTTTTTGCATGTAGCAATGGACTCCCTCCGTCTCTTGTTCCCTTGCGGTTTCTCTGGAAACCATAGAGACGGCAGCTGCCCCTGTGGCCTGGCCTTATTTAACATGAGTGAGTCAGAGCTGATGGCTGGCTTGGTGACATAACACTGTTCTCATTCCATATGCTTAGCACTCGCCCCGGCTCCCTGACCCAACATGCACGCACACACGTACTGTACGTACACAACTTGCAGGCCCTCGTACACGGTACATCAGCACAAGCAAGTGCAAGCATTTAAGCTGATTTGGTTATTTGTTGAAACATACGGTGTGAATATCCAGCGAGTGGGAAAAACTGTGTGTGAGACTGACAATAATTATGGAAGTGGTGGCAGGAAGCCCTCTTGAGTCAGCCTTCTGTAGAACCAGTGGAAAGGGAAAGGAGATAACTCTATTTATGAAGGGGAAGAAATCAAACATCCCGAGAGGGACATTTAGGAGTCGGCCAAATAACGTGAGTTGGATTGTGGAGGAGTTTTGATGATGAAACACAGCACTCGGGTTATGTCTGAGGTCATGTTCAGAATGGCTTGAAAAAGCATACATACATGTGTTAACTGACACAAATCCCAATAGAAAGAAAACACAAAGATTTCAAATGACCTAAATGTCAAACCCACAGCCCCCTTGTTTACCCGCGACTACATTTGGGAGTGTAATGGATGCCAGCTGGTGCAGCTGTGAGAAGAGTACCTTGGTAAACCTCACTCCCTGACACCTTACCCAGAGGGGGTAGGGAGGCACAGGAAGCATTACATATTAAAAAAATTAATACGGTTGATTTTTTAGAACAAAGTGCAACTTACCCAGGGTAAATGCACAGACCCAAGCAAGTCCACCCTTCTTCTCCTTCTAAAGTTGGGTCTACAGCAGGGGTGTCAAACACATTTTAGATTGGGGGCCACATGGAGAAAAATCTACTCCCAAGCGGGCCGGACTGGTAAAATCACGGCACGATAACTTAAAAATAAAGACAACTTAAGATTGATTTCTTTGTTTAAAAATAGAACAAGGACATTCTGAAAATGTACAAATCATTATGTTGTTGTTGTTTTTTTTACACTTATATGTTGCGGTTATATTCTATCTTTATTTCCGGTTACTTATACTTTCTGAATAAATGATGTGATGATGTTCATCAGTCAACTCATTGGTGTTAATTTCCATTCTATCAAGATAAAAACAATTATGTAAAAATCTTATTACAGGATGTTATTTATGTAGTTTACTCATTTTCCTCGACTGGTGCACTAAGATGTTTTTTGTGTGTTTTTTTTACATATTTAGCAAATTTACAATTATTTTTTACAAAGAAACAAATAATTGCTATTGCGACATCTAGTGGACAGATTTAGAACAATAGTTTGTTTTATTCAAAATTTTTGCATCCTTTTTATATTTAGCAAACTCATCCCGCAGGCCGCATAAAACCTGTTCGCGGGCCGCACATTTGCAACCCTGGTCTACAGCCTGTTTGCTGTTGATTTTACGCCACGTAGCAGGTGTCCCACAATTTCATTGCACTGAACTACGAGCTGACAGCTCGGGTACTTAGCTCGTTAGCTAGTGCTCTTGACTCTCGATCTGTGTAAATCGCCAGGCAGAATGAAGGGGGCAGGTTACATGTGCATAGTAAAATTGTATCTTTAATTCATGTGATCGCTCCTCTCGCATATAATAATAATAGTCGCCAACTTGCCCAATAAAAATGATCTAACAAGTCAGGAACATGTTTAGTAATACATTAGCTAGGAATGGGTGCCTTTCACATTTTTAACCAATACAGTACCAATTCCATTCCCTGGGAATCAATACAGGTTCATTAGCAGTACCAATGCAACACTGAGCTGTACTCTCCATTTGTTATCTTGTTTTCTTCCACTTCTATGTCTCATTTGCAAGCACTGTACAGCACTGTATTTTGTAGTAAATTTTGCATGCAGTTGCAAGCCCAAGACATCGGATAGCAGTAGTGTATAGACCCGTGTGTGATTTTTTTTTTGACAGGAAGTAGTCCTTGCCATTAAGTTGAATGTGCCAGTATTTTCTTTTGTTGAGCCCTACCACCTGTACATGTTAAATGTATTACACACCAGCTGTTTGATTGTAACGTGCATCATAGGACTTGCGCACACTGCAGGTCAATTCCGATTTTTTTTTGCCCGGATGCGACCTGTATCGGATTTTTTCCACGTTAGTGTGAACAGTGTAATTTCGAATGTGTCCTCTGTCGGGTTTGGATATGAATCGGATATATATGCGATGCGTCCTCAATGTGAACGCTGCAGGCTCATGTTGCATTCTTCCGTCCCGAACGTCATAATTATTCGCCAAAACTGATGTTTACAAAATTAATAGTTTACAACGCAGCAGAGAACAGGTGAAGATAATATTTTAGGAACTCACGTCTCGGACTGCTCGCCTACAGACATCGCAGACATCGAAGCAAATTATCCCTAAAACTGTGAGACCCAAAATACTTGTCCTCTTCCTTCTTATTCGTCCACGCGCAATAATTCCGTTTATCAAATGCTGACTTTGATTGCACACAATCTTTGAAATTGCCACAATTGCGCCAGTACTGAGACTGACTCGAGTTGAAGCCATCTTCAATTCCATAAAAACTGCAGTGCGTGTGACGTTGTGACGTCATGTCCGCATACGGGTCAGATTGAATTAACATTAAAAATATATATATTTTTTTAAATGTGAAGGGCAACTAAAAATATTGAATTGGACATCCAACCCTGCAGTGTGAACGTAGCGTTATTTGTTGTTTTGATTACCAAAATCGTGGGTATTCCAATCGCCATATTAAATTGTTAATGCTAATCGGTAGCATGTCTAGGGCAAATCCAGTATAGATTAGCATCGAGCTAGCGCATTTGAAAAATGGAGCCTCTTTCTTGTTTTGTTGGCATAAAATATATACCA